>NW_028135591.1:0-219000 GCF_964662115.1 Mustela nivalis
TTTGGGTTTTCCATATAAAGTATCATCTCATCTGCGAAGGAAAAGAGTTTAAATTCTTTATTGCCAATTTGGATACTTTTTATTTCTCTTTGTTGTTGGACTGCTGTTGCTAGAACCCTTTATACTATGTTTAACAAGCGTGGTGAGAGTGGGCATCCATCTGTTCCTGAACTCAATGGGAAATCTACAAGCTTTTACCAATTGAGGATAATATTTGCTGTGGGTCTTTCATAGATAGATTTGATGAAGTTCAGGAATGTTCCCTCTATCCCTATACTTTGAAGAATTTTAATCAGGAACAGATGCTGGATTTTGTCAAATGCTTTTTCTGCATCAATTGAGAGGACCATGGGGTTCTTCTCTCTTTTCTTATTGATTTGTTCTATGACATTGATTGATTTGTGAATGCTGACCAATCCTTGTAGCCCAGAGATGAATCCCACCTGCTCAGGGTAGGTAATCTTCTTAATGTGTTGTTGAATCCTGTTTGCTAATATCTTGTTGAGAATCATAGCATCCATTTTCATCAGTGATATTGGTCTAAAATTCTCCTTTTAGGTAGGATCTTTGGCCTGGTTGGGGATCAGGGTAATGCTGGATTCATAGAAAGGGTTGGGAAGTTTTCCTTCTGCTTCAATTTTTTGAAACAGCTTCAGAAGAATAGGTGTTATTTCTTTCTGAAAGTTTGGTAGAATTCCCAAGTGAATCCGTCAGGTCCTGGGCTCTTGTTTTTTTGGGAGATATTTGATTACTGCTTCAATATTATTACACCATATTGGTCTATTCAGGTTGTCAATTTCTTCCTGGTTCAATTTTGGGACTTTATAGTTTCCACGGAAAGCATCCTTCCATATAGCTGTTCATAATAACTTCTAATGATTGTTTCTACTTCCCTGGTGTTAGTTGTGATCTCTCACTTTTCACTCATGATTTTATTAATTTGGGCTTTCTCTCTTTTCTTTTGTTTAGTGTTGCCAATGGTTTATCAATCTTATTGCTTCTTTCAAAAAAAAAACAGCTTTTGTTTCATTGATACATTCTACTGTATCTCTGGTTTCTACCTCATTGATCTCTGCTCTAATCTTGATTATTTCTCTTCTTATGTGTGGAGATGGTTTTATTTGTTGTTGATTCTCCAGTTCTTTAACGTGTAGAGACAGCTGATGAATTGTGGATTTTTCCTTTTTTTTTTTTTTGAGGAAATCTTGGATGGCTATGCATTTCCCCCTTCAGTCTGCCTTTGTTGTATCCCATAGGTTTTGAACTGAAGTGTCTACATTCTCATCGGTTTCCATGAATTGTTTCAGTTCTTCTTTGATCCCCTGGTTGATCCAAGCATTCTTTTAAAAAATAATAATAAATTAATTTGTTTAATTAAACATATAACATATTTTAGCCCCAGGGTTAAGGTCTGTGAATCACCAGGTTTATACATTTCATAGCACTCATCCTAGCATATACCCTCCCCAATATCCATTTTCCCACCACCCTCTCCAGTCCCCACACCCCAGCAATCCTCAGTCAGTTTTTTGAGATTGAGTCTTTTATTGTTTGTCTCCCTCTCAATCCCATGTACTTTCATTTATCATTTATTCTTTTCCTACCCCCCATCACCCCACATTCCATCTCCACTTCTCATATCAAGAAGATCATATGATAGTTGACTTTCTCCGATAGTTTTTTTTTGTTTTGTTTTGTTTTTTTTTTTTTTGCTAAGCATAATACCCTCTAGATAAATTTACGTGGTCAAAAATGGCAAGATGTCATTTCTTTTGCTGGCTGCATAGTATTCTATTGTGTATATATACCACATCTTCTTTATCCATTAATCTTTTGATGGGCATCTAGGTTCTTTGCATTGGTTGGTTATTGTGGACATTGCTGCTATAAACATTCGAGAGCACTTGCCTCTTTGGAGTACCACATTTCTGTCTTTAGGATATATACCCAATAGTGCAATTGCTGTGCCATAGGTTAGCTCTATTTTCAGTTTTCTGAGGAACCTCCACACTGTTTTCCAGAGTGGCTGCACAAGCTTGAATTCCCACAAAGACTGCAGGAGAGTTCCCTTATCTCTGCATCCTCGCCACCATCTGTCATTTCTTGACTTGTTAATTTTAGCCATTCTGACTGGTGTGAGGTGGTATCTCGTTGTGGTTTTGATTAGTATCAGTGGGGTCCTGATTTGTGACCCAGTATATAGTCTACTTTTGAGAAGGTTCCATGTGCACTTGAGAAGAACGAGTGTTCTGCTCTTTTAGGGAGGAGTGTTCTGTATATGTCTATGAGGTCCATCTGGTCCAATGTGTCATTCAATGATTTTGTTTCTTTATGAATTTTCTGCATGGATGCTCTGTCAATTTCTGAGAGAAACATGTAAAGATCTCCTACTATTAATCTATTCATATCAATATGACTCTTTATCTTGACTAACCTTTTTTCTCATGTAATTGGTTGCTCCCATATTGGGTACACAGATATTTACAATTGTTAGATCATCTTGGTGGATAGTCTCCTTAAGAATGATGTAGTGTCTTTCTGTATCTCTGACTACTGCCTTTAGTTTAAAATCTAAATTATCTGATATGAGAATCGCTACCCCGGACATCTTTTGAGGCCACTTTCAGTCTGGGTTTATCTTTAGGTTCATAATGGGTCTCTAGTAGACACCATATGGATAGGTCCTGTCGTTTAATCCAATCTGCAACCCTGTGTCATTTTATGGGCGCATGTATGCCCTTCACATTGAGAGTGTTTATTGATAGATATGTTTTTTATTGACATCACGTTTCTTTGAAACCTTTTATTCTGTAGATTTTTTCTATATTTCTGTTCAATGCTATTCTTAGGATTTTTCCACTTTTATAGAACTCCCCTTAATATTTCCTGCAGTGTCGGTTTGGTGGTTGCATAGTCCCTTAAGCCTTGCTGTTCTTGAAAACTATTTCTCCATCAATTTTGAATGTCAGTCTTGCTGGATAAAGTATTCTTGGTTGCATATTCTTCTCATTTAGTACCCTGAAAATATCTTGCCTGCCCTTTCTGGCTTGCCAGGTCTCTCCGGACAGGTCTGACATGATTCTGATCGGCTTTCTTCTGTATATAAGAATCCTCTTTGTCATAGCAGCTTTAAAGCGATTGTATCTATACTTATGATTTCTCAATTTTACTATCAGTGCCCTTTCATTTTTTTTTTTTTTTTGGAATCTATAATTTTAGGGGGAGACTGTTCTGCCTCTAGAACATGAGCACTGGTTCCATTCATGAGATTAGGAAAATTTTTATAAAGATGTTGTTCCACTATATCTTCTAGACTTCTTTCACTACATCTTCCTCCTCCACTATATCTTCCTCCCCTTCAGGAATTCCAATAATTCTGACATTGGTACATTTGATGGCATCATTTATTTCCCAGATTCTGTTTTTGTAGCTTCTAAATTTGTGCCAGACTTCCTCCTGATACTTTCTCTGTCTTTTTTTCCTGCAGATCATTAATTCTATTTTATTTTGTGGTTACCCTAGCTTTTAGAGAATTTATATTAGATTGGAACTGATTGAGAGCATTGTGAACATCATCCCTAGTGGTTTTAGTTCTTCCCTTACATTGTGAATGTCATCCCTGGTGGCTTTCAGTTCTGCTCTAATCAATTTTGTTTGATCATGCATGGCTTTCTGCAACCTAGCTATTGTGAGCCTGAATACCCTTTCCGACATACTGAATATGTTGATAGCCATTAGGTCAGTTGCAGAAGGCCCATCCATTTTTCTTCTGTTGTGCATTCCTCCTCCAAGTCATTTTTGTGAGAGATGACTGAACAGATGCAGGTGGATGTATCGACCATGTTGTAGTGAAAGTACACCCTGGGATGCTTTTGAGCAATAGGATTCCCGACCCAAACAAGAGAAAAAAGAAAAGAGAAAGAATAGAGAGAGATAGAAAGATAAAAGAGAAGGCTCAGCCCAAATGGGCCCCAAGGAAAATTTGTGAAGTATACAAACAGAAACAGACAAACAAAAAACTGATAAAATTATAGGCAAATAAAAAAAGAAACTCGGCGAAAAGAAACCCAAATATAAGATTTATATATTGTTAGGACATACAAGAAAACATGGAAACTTTGGCAGAGAAAAATGATGTGAGTGTGGTTATAAATTCTCAGTGTGGGCGAGGAAGATTGTGTTGATTCTTCCTGGATGTATCTTGATATCTTTGTTAAAAAAAACTCAACTTATCTAAGATATAGTGGGATTAAAAATTGGTTTACCTATAGGGGTAGCATTGATTGGAGAAAGGGGATTGCCATAATGTTAAATTCTATATGAATATTAGAAAATAAAAATTATAAAGAAACAAACTGGTCTAAACTAAACTCAAATTTAAAAAAAAAATGAAAAAGAAAAAATGCAAAAGAGAACACCGGTGTATATACCAAAAGTTCAGATTAGAAGGTTATTATATAATTAGATTTTCTGGACATCTCACTGTGATGATAAATATGTTAATACAGCAAAGACGATTCTAAGGTGGAAATACATAACCATCCAAGCATCCCTCAAAAAAAATTGAAAAATCCAGAACACACCAACTGTCTGTACACCTTAAAGAACTGGAGAATCAATAACAAATAAAACCAACTCCACACATAAGAAGGGAAATAATCAAGATTAGAGCTGAGATCAATGAGTTAGAAACCAGAGATACAGTAGAATGCTTCAATGAAACTAGACGCTGGTTTTTTGAAAGAATCAATAAGATCGATAAATCATTGGTGACACTAATCCAAATGAAAATAGAGAAAGCTCAAATTCATAAAATTATGAATAAAAAGGGAGAGATCACAACAAACACCAAGGAAGTAGAAACAATCGTTATAAATCTTTATCAACAGTTAAATGAATATAAGCTAAGCAACCAAATGAAATGGATGCATTCCTGGAAAACTATAAACTCTGAAATTGCACCAGGAAGAAATTGACAACCTGTATAGACCAATATCTAGTAACGAGATTGAAGTGGTGATCAAAAACCTCCCAAAAAACAAGAGCCAAGGACTTGATGGATTCCCTGGGGAATTCTACCAAATTTTCAAAGAAGAAATAACACATATTCTCCTGAAGCTGTTTAAAAAAAAGAAAAAACTGAAGCAGAAGGAAAACTTCCACTCTTTTTGAAGCCAGCATTACCCAGATCCCCAAACCAGGCAAAGACCCTACCAGAAAGAATTTCAGACCAATATCACTGATAAAAATTGATGCTAAGATTCTCAACAAGATCCTAGCAAACAGGATCCAACAGGACATTAAAAAGATTATCCACCATGACCAGTTTAGATTCATCCCTGGGCTACAAGGATGGTTCAACATTCGCTAACCAATCAATGTCATAGAAAAAATTAATATGAGAAGAGACAAGAACCACATGGTCCTCTCAACTGATGCAGAAAAAGCATTGAACAAAATCCAGCACCCGTTCCAAATTAAAATGCTTCAAAATATAGGAATAGAGGGAACATTCCTGATCTTCATAAAATATATCTATGAAAGACCCACAGTGAATATCATCCTCAATGGGAAAAAGCTTGCAGCCTTCCCATTCAGATAAAGAACATGACAAGGATGCCCACTCTCACCACTCTTGTTCAACACAGTATTAAAAGTCCTAGCAATAACAATCAGAAAATAAAGAAAAATAAAAGGTATCCAAATTGGTATGAAGAAGTCAAACCTTCTCTCTTTGCAAATGACATTATTCTTTATATGGAAAACCCAAAACACTCCACCCCCAAACTACTAGAACTCATACAATTCAGCAAAGTGGCAGGATACAAAGTCGCTCTACAGAAATCAGTGGCTTTCTTATACACTAGTAATGAAAATAAAGAAAGGGAAATTAGAGAATCGATTCTATTTACTATAGCACAAAGAACCATAAGATACCTGGGGATAAAACTAACGAAAGAGGTAAAGTATCTGTACTCGAGGAACTACAGAACACTCATGAAAGCATTTGAAAAAGACACAAAAAGATGGAAGAGCATTCCATGTTCTTGGATCAGAAGAATAAACATTGCTAAAATGTTTATACTGCCTACAGCAATCTATACTTTTAATGCTATTCTGATAAAAATTCCACCGATACTCTTCAAAGAGCTGGAGCAAATAATGCTAAAATTTGTATGGACTCAGAAGAGACCCAGAATCGCTAAGGAAATGTTGAAAAACAAAAATAAAATGGGGGGCATTACGTTACCTGATTTCAAACTTTACTACAAAGCTGTGATCACCAAGACAGCATGGTACTGGCATAAAAACAGACACATAGACAAGTGGAAGAGAGTAGAGGGCCCAGATATGGACCCTCAACTCTATGGTCAATCAATCTTTGACAAGGCAGAAAAAAATATTCAATAGAAAAAGACTATCTCTTCAATAAATGGTGCTGGGACAACTGGCAGCTATATGTAGGAGAATCAAACGGGACCATTATCTTACACCGTACACAAAGATAAACTCAAAATAGATTAAAGACCTCAATGTGAGACAGGAATCCATCAAAATATTACAGGAGAACATAAGCAGTAATCTCTTCGATATCAGCCACAGCAACTTCTTTCAAGATATATCTCCAAAGGCAAAGGAAACAAAAGCAAACATGAACTTTTTCGACTTCATCAAAATCAAAAGATTCTGCACAGCAAAAGAAACAGTCAAGAAAACAAAGAGGCAACCCACGGAATGGGAGAAGGTATTTGCAAATGACAGTACAGACAAAAGATTGATATCCAGGATCTATAATGAACTCTTAAAACTCAACAGACACAAAACAGACAATCATATCAAAAAATGGGCAGAAGATATGAACAGACACTTCTCCAATGAAGACATACAAATGGTTATCAGACACATGAAAAAATGTTCATCATCACTAGCCATCAGGGAGATTCAAATGAAAACCACATTGAGATATCACCTTACACCAGTTAGAATGGCAAAAATTAGCAAGACAGGAAACAACATGTGTTGGAAAGGATCTGGAGAAAGGGGAACCCTCTTCCACTGTTGGTGGGAATGCAAGTTGATGCAGCCTCTTTGGAGAACAGTATGGAGATTCCTCACGAAATTAAAAATAGAGCTTCCCTATTACCCTGCAATTGCGATACTGGGTATTTACCCCAAAGATACAGATGTAGTGAAAATAAGGGCCATTTCTACCCCAATGTTTATAGCAGCATTGGCCACGGTCGCCCAACTGTGGAAAGAACCAAGATGCCCTTCCATGGACGAATGGATAAGGAAGATGTGGTCCATATACACTATGGACTATTATGCCTCCATCAGAAAGTACGAATACTCAACTTTTGTAGCAATATAGATGGGACTGGAAGAGATTATGCTGAATGAATCAAGTCAAGCAGAGAGAGTCAATCATCCTATGGTTTGACTTCTTTGTGGAGCATCACATATATCATGGAGGACATGGGGAGATGGAGAGGAGAAGGGAGATGGAGGATATTGGAAGGGGAGGTGAACCATGAGAGACTATGGACTCTGAAAATCAATCTGAGGATTTTGCAGGGGCGGGGGTGTGGGTGGTCTGGCTACCAAGTGGTGGCTATTATAGATGGAATGGATTGCATGGGGCACTGGGTGTTGTGTAAAAATAATGAATACTGTTAAGCTGAAAATAAAAAATTTACTTAAAAAAATCTATATAAAAAACCAGAATTGGGCGCCTGGGTGGCTCAGTGGGTTAAGCCTCTGCCTTCGGCTCAGGACATGATCCCAGGGTGCTGGGATCGAGCCCCACATGGGGCTCTCTGCTCAGCAGGGGGCCTGCTTCCTCCTCTCTCTCTCTCTCTGCCTGCCTCTGTCTGCTTGTGATCTCTATCAAATAAATAAAATCTTTAAAAAAAAACCAGAATATTGGGAATGAATTAAAATTAAAGTTGTATCTATGAAATAGTGGTGGTTGTTCTCTTGTAGTCTTTTAATTTTTTACTTTGCTGGTTTTATTTCTGAGGGAGGGGCCTGCCACGTGGGTTTTCAGTCAATGATGTTACCTGATTTAAGTCCTCCCTCCCCGCTCATGGGGGTGGGCTCTGAGGAAACCGGTTTTTTCAGGCTTTTGTTTTTGTTTTTTATTTGTTCACTTTTTCTCTCTCGCCTTGACTGCTTTTGATGGTTCTTGGAGTTTTAGAGGAAAGTAAACTGCAGCCTGACCTCCCTGACAGAGAGAAACCTCTATCTGCTCCTCTGTAGGTTCTGCAGGGCACATATAAATTCCCTTTTGGCCAATGGCAGAGCTTATATTGAGATACGGTCCCAGGGGATGCAGGATCTTTTGCTTGTACTGAAAACCACAGCAGCAGTGTGAGCAGCTCCAGACCACCAGAGTGGTTCCAAGAAGTAATTGCACACTGAGATTTTCCCACTTGCCTGGGCTTGGAGCACCTGGTCTTTCCGGGCATGTGACACCTTTCATAGGGGAGGGTGTGGGTCACAGGCGCCTCTCAGGCTCTGATAGTATGTCAAGGGTTTAAGAGCACCAAGCTGGGCCTTCAGGCAGGGGAAGGTGAGGGGTGCACGTGTCTCAGGCAAGGCTCGGCAATTTGCTGTATGGTGTGGCTCTCACCGCTTAAAGAAACTGGACACAACACACCTCAGGTGCACTGGTGGCTCAGGAACAAGGAGCTGGTTAATCTGCCACACTCTCTCTAGCTCAGCACCAGAAAATTCTAAACTTGTTCCGGGACATAAGCCCCTGTCCTTAGCCGCCTCAATTGTCAGTGATCCTTTAACCCCGTGATCCTTTGCTGTTTTTGAGTGCTTTCAACATGAGTCCAAGTTAATGGTGGTCCCAAGACAGAGGGCACTCTTGTATTGGGGCATTACTTTCCAATCGGTCGACTCTGGTGGCTCTTTCCCCCTTTATATCTTCCGATATCAGACAAAGAGAAATAAAAGGTATTTAAATTGGCAATGAAGAAGTCAAACTTTCTCGCTTCGCAGATGACATGATTCTTTATATGGAAAACCCCAAAGACTCTATCCCCAAATGTCTAGAACTCATACAACAATTTAGCTACATGGCAGGATACAAAGTCATATATGGAAATCAGTGGCTTTCTATACACTAACAATGAAAATGCATAAAGGAAAATTAGAGAATCGATTCCATTTACTATAGCACCAAGAACTATAAGATATCTGGGAATAAACCTAACTGAAAAGGTAAAGGAGCTGTACTTGAGGAACTACAGAACACCCATTAAAGAAATTGAAGAAGACACACACAAAAAAGGAAGATCATTCCATGATCTCGCATTGGAAGAAAAAACATTGTCAAAATGTCTATACTGCCTAGAGCAATCTATCGTTTTAATGCCATTCCTATCAAAATTCCACCGGTATTTTTCAAGGAGCTGGAGCAAATAATCCTAAAATTTGTATAGAATCAGAAGAGACCCAGAATTTCTAAAGAAATGTTGAAAAACAAACATAAAACTGGGGCATTGCGTACCTTATCTCAAGATTTACTACAAAGTTGTGATCACCAAAACAGCATTGTCCTGGCATAAAAACGGACACATAGACGAGTGGAATAAAGAGGATAGCCCTTATATAGACCCTCAACTCTATGGGCAAATAATCTTCGTCAAAACAGGAAAAAATATACAGTGGAAAAAAGACAGTCTCTTCAATAAATAAATGGTGATGGGAAAACTGGACATCCATTTGTAGTAGAAGAATGAAACTCGACCATTCTCTTACACAGAGGTAAGCTCAAAATGGATAAATGACCTCAAGGTGAGACAGGAATCCATCAGATCCTAGAGGAAAACATAGGCAGTAATCTCTTCGATATCAGCCACAGCAACTTCTTTCAAGATATGTCTCCAAAGGCAAAGGAAACAAAAGTAAACATGAACTTTTGGGACTTCATTAAAATCAAAAGCTTCTGCACAGCAAAAGAAGCAGTCAACAAACAAAGAGGGCAACCCACGGAATGGGAGAAGCTATTTGCAAATGAGAATACAGATAAAAGGTTGATATCCAGGATCTATAAAAATCTCCTCAAACTCAACATATACAAAGCAGACAATCATATAAAAAATGGGCAGAATATACGAACAGACACTTCTCCAAAGAAGACCTACAAATGACTATCGGACACATGAAAAAATGTTCATCATCACTAGCCCTCAGGGGGATTCAAAGGAAAACCACATTGAGATACCACCTTACACCAATTATAATGGCCCAAATTAGCAACACAGGATCAACATGTGTTGGAGAGAATGTGGAGAAAGGGGAACCCTCTTACACTGTTGGTGGGAATACAAGTTGGTGCAGCCAGTTTGGAAAACAGTGTGGAGATTCCTCAAGAAATTAAAAATGAGCATCCCTATTACCCTGCCATTACACTATTTGGTATTTACCCCAATGGCACAGATGTAGTGAAAAGAAGGCCCGTTTGTACCACAATGTTTATAGCAGCAGTGGCCACGGTTGTCAAACTGTAGAAAGAAACCAGATGGACAAATGGATAAGGAAGATGTGGTCCATATAGACTGTGGAGTATTATGCCTCCATCAGAAAGGATGAATACACAACTATTGAAATACCATGGACAGGACAGGAAGAGATTATGCTGGAGACAATCAAGCAGAGAGAGTCAATTATATATGGTTTCACTTATTTGTGGAGCATCACAAATAACATGGAGAACAAGGGGAGATGTAGGAGAGAAGGGAATTGAGGTAAATTGGAAGGGAAGGTGAACCATGAGAGACTATGTACTCTGAAAACCAATCTGAGGGTTTTGAATGGGTGTGGGATGGGTAATTGGGAATACTAGCTGGTGGGTATTAGAGAGGGCATGGATTGCATCGAGCACTTGGTGTAGTGCAAAAACAATAAATACCGCCAGACTGAAAAGAAATTAAAAAAAAATAGAAAGTAAACAATAAACTGGTAACTTAAATTTAAAAAAAATTACTGTGTACCAAAAATTCTTGTATACCTTCCCATTTTATTTTTGTTGTTTTTATTTAAATATAATTGATGTACAGTGTTATATTAGTTTTGGATGTACAATAAAATAAATCAACAATTCTAAAAAAACAAACAAACAAATAAACAACAACAACAACAAAACTGGCCCTTTCAAAAGCAGTTGAAGACCTACAGTGAAAAGGAAATAATTATATTTTATTATCTATACTTATTAAAATGACATGAAATTAGAGTCTAACTGAGTCCTCCATTTCTGGAATCAATGAGAAGACACGACATTGTCTTCCTTAAATGTCTAGAAATGTTGACCAGTAAAATGATAGAGAAGGGACTTTCTGTATGGGTCAGTCTTTTCTGACCCTTAAGGAAAAGACGCTGGGAAAGGACTATCACCCACATGATGACATACCTCTGAGAGCTGATAATACCCAAGATGCCTCACTGTTTCTTGAGATCTCTAGAAATTGCATTGGAAATAGCAAAACTTTGCCATCTCTGGAGAAATGTTAGTCTAAATGAAGCTACACCTAACATCATTTCTCATTTCTTTGTATACAAAGGGGACGTGGGAAATTAACACACAAGACAACCTAAGTTCTTGACTAATCTAAGAGGGCTCTTTTTCTATCCTTCCCGGGTCTTAGTACCTAAAGCCATAGGACTCAAATGTCATGAGAGAGGGACTGCTGTTTCAGTGAATCCAACTTCTGTGATGTCACCAAGGTTTGAACTCAAAGCAACCACTCCTTTTCAACCCACGCCTGATCACTACACTAGGATGGAGTGGTCATGGGTGGGCTTAGAGGATCCCAAGCCCTCCCAAACCACAGGAGCTGCCTGGATCTCTCACGAAGGCAGTTGTGAAGTGAATCGGTGTCATGTTTTCCATGGTCAAATTCGTAGTCTTTGGTCATGACTATCACCACCAGCCTCTGGACACCGGAGAAAGGCAAGAATCCACCATTCCATCTTACCCATGATAGGACAAGAAAGATTCAGGCATCAAACAATGACTCAGGGGTGGAACTCCATGTCCCGCACATGTCTATGGTCCTCCCACTCAATCAGGGAGCTTCTGACCAGGAAAAGTGCCATCAAGTAAAATTCCCAGGGAACACCCAAAACCATGCCAAAGACATGTCTGGAGTCTTCAACAGTGAGGAAACGAGTAAACCTAGTGTCTCCAGACACCGTGCCAAAACGGTCTCCCAATCTTCAAAAGTGACCAAGCACAAGGGCAGACCCTACACCCGAGAACCTGAGGCCCAGTTCGGACTCATGTACTTGGAGTCCACAGGAGCAAGAGCAGAGCTTGTTGGAAGAGAACCATAACCCAAGTAAAATCATTTGAAAGACTTTCGTGCACGTTTCAGGATGACAACATGTATCTCCAAAAGGAAGCAAGGATGAGAATTTGAATGTTGCAGAACCTTGAGCATTCCCACAGGTTGGTGCAGCTGCCCTCTGGGGAATTGAATGGAGATGTGGCAGCACAAGCCTGCCTTAACCCTCTCATGACCATCCCCCAAATTGTTCATGCAATAAACAAAATGTGCCTCTTTCGGAAAATGGGCATGTTCTAATGGAACCAGGAGAGGATGAACAATGTGAAAACAAAGGGACACTAGAGCGGGACAGACAGCAAATGCTACAGGTTGGTGAGGAGATACAGGAGGACAAAGAATAACAGAATAAACAGGGGAGCTCAGAGTGACGGTCTGGCATTTCAGGATGGTGGGAGTTGCTCTGTACCTGGCTTCATTCTATAGGGACCTAAATCCAAATTAAATAAACCATCCTCTGGCCCCAGTCAATACTTGTACACTGTTTTTTGTTTGTTTATTTGTTTTTGTTTTTTGCCAAAATATCGGCATGCATGTATACAACCGACAGACAGGGAGATCACAATAGGGGATGGAGCTGGAGAGGGTGAAGCTGACTTGCCCCAGAGCAGGGAACCTGAGACCAGAGTCGATTCCATGACCCTGGGCTCATAAGTTGAGCTGAAGGTGGCCTCTGTACTGATGTACACACCACAGGACCCAATCTTTGTCTTCTTAATACATCCTATTTCTAGACAAGAACCAGTGCTCTGTCATTGTACAGAATGCAGGGGATACAGATTTTCCCTTGGGCTGGTGTTGCATGCTCTATGCAACCTCATTCAAGAATGGGTATATCTTGTCTTCTTGAAGACCGTGACTTGGCTATGGACAAACTATTCTCCCGAGCATATTTTGGTTAAGAGAATTCCTCCTTGCTATATTTTGCAGGGGGAATGACACTATGTCTTGTGATGCACTGCTTCTGTTGACGTAGATGGGACACTTCTGTGTCTCTGAATCTGGATCTCTGTTTCTGCTCCCAGATGAGGGACATTTTCAGCTCTGATTTCTCAAAGACATGTTCAGCACTCTTTTTGCTCTCTCACTCCTAGTTCTCTTAAATTAGGCACCTCTTTCCTTTCCGAAGAGTTGATGACTTCCCTAAGCTCATAGTCGAGTTCCACCATTCCTTTTTCTCTCTCTGGATTTTCTTCTGTATTTTCCAGTATTTGTCTTCTAGATTACCAATTTGATCCTCTGATTCTGCCACCTTCCTGACCTTTGCATCCCGTTTGTTTCCAAACTTTTCATCAGGGACTCCTCATTTTATTATTTAAATCACTTTTATCTCTGTGGTTCGAGACTCCCTGATGTCTTCTGTGTTTTTCTGATGTACAGTGAGTATGCTGGCTGCATATCCGGGTGTGTTCCATGTAGATGTTTCACTTTGATTGCCTAGACAGGATCATTTCTTGTTCTTTTTCCTTGTTGTCAAATGATTCTTCCATCTTTGCATTCGATCTAGGTCTCTGTCTTCTTCTCTTTATTCAAAAAGTCCTTTCTGTTTTTTACCCTGAGAGTAAATTCTTTAAGATGACGAGATCATGGAGTGCCCAAGGTCTGGCCTTTGTGGGAGTCTCAGATTTGTGTAGCATGCATGCCCTCTGCTGTTGTTTTGTGGCTGTCCCCAATCCTTGAAACCAGTTATCTGAAGAGGCTCTACTTGCCTGTCATTTGGAGCGTTTGGTGTATGGATGAATATGGTGAGGTTTAGCATCGTGGGCTCTGGTGTGCCAGTGAAATGAGACTTTCAACCCAAACAATAGAATGAAGACCTATAGAATGCTGTGGTCAGGAGAAATCACGTGGGCAGGGCTTTCTTCTATCCCCCTATGGGAGATTCTATTCTGGGAAAAAGCTACTTGGTCTGAGGATGGCAGTACCCCCTGTTTTTCATGGTCAGGACTTCATGTTTGCAGTTTCGGCAGCTAATGTCATCACCATCCTGTCTTTGGCCAGTACCTCCATTTCATGCTGCTGGTACGAGAGCCCAAAATTTCGTGTACTCCCATCAAGTCATCTCCATAAACACTGTTTCTCACGGATACCCTGCCAGAACCCACCCTCTTCCCACTGTGTCTCCTCTGATTGTTTCTGATCATGGTTTCCGGGCTGTCTGCACATGGTTGCTTGTTGAGGTACTCTCCATGATAAACACAGTGTTCTCTAGAGTCGATGTCTGCCAATTCTAATGATCTAAATACTCCGGACTCGAGACCATTTGTTAGCAAAAACTCGTGCCATTCAGACTTTCTGCAGGTCGAAACCACTGGCATAAGGATGCATGCTCCTTTGGGGTTCCCAGTGTGCACTCTCCTGTGCCTTCTTTCTTTGGATTATCTCACTGCCATCTGAAGCACCAATCCCCTGTCTCCCCTAATCACGTCTCTAGTCTTCTCCCAAAGTCTCTGCGACTTTTTTTATCTTTTGCTGTGGCATTTACTTTGTAGGCTTCAGGTCCATTTCCTCCATGTTGCACTTGATATAGTAATATTTTAGTTGTGTTGCTGGCTAAAGACAAGCCTGGAGTTCCCAGACACTACTAACATCTCACTGTCCTCCAAAAGGACCACGGACTCTTGCCCAGCCATAAGCAAGAATGAATTCTTTACACTTGCCTCATGGAGCATAATTGTGGAAAGCATAGGGCTATGTCACATCTATCAGTCTCAGAAAGACAAATAACATACGATTTTGCTCTCTCATGCTAGTCAAGGAGCATGTGAATATGCAAGGGAAAAGGGGACAAACAATACTACTCTAACCAGGCTCTTAAAATTTGGTGTTTTTTTGAAGGCAAGTTAGTGAGAATATGTGTTTATAAAAGAGGACTTAATGGGACATTCCTTGCAGGAAATGTGGCTGAAAGTGATGGAATGTGGGTTTTCAAGGCATATCAAATTGAATTGCTATCCATAAAGGAAAGAAATCTAACTACTGATATTTCATTATAATTGTTATGTGAAACACACAGACAACATACACACGCACACATACACACACAAATAAGACACACAAAAGATGGGGAAGATGGGAGGAATCGCACTGAAGGAAGCAAACCCAAAGGAAAATACCATAAATGGGAAAGGCACTGAGAATCCAAGTCAAAAAAACAATGAAAATGAGAAAGTTAGCTCTGTACACATCAATAATTAGTTGAAGTATTCAGGACTAAATACTCCTATTCCTATAAACACGTTGTTGGAAGGATGAAAATTGAAAAAAAAAGGCAAAAAAGACCAACAAGAAAACAAACAAACAGACAAACAAACAAAACAAAACCAGCTCGACCTTATGTTAGCCATAGGAGATCCTTCGACTATAAAGATACAATAGCTTGGAAGTTATGGATTTGGGAAAACATAGGTAGTGCAATTGGCAAAGATAAGAGAACCAATCCATTGGTGCCTATGGCAGATAGAGAAATTTTATGCCTTCAAGAGACAAAATATTACCAGAAGGTGTTTTGTCTTGATTGAGCATCAAAACTTCAGAAACTTGGAAGAATTGCCAACAGATACACCACCAACTTGGTTGTATCTAAATGTTGGAAGCATATTACCAGAACAGAAGGGAGTTGGGGACCACAATCCAATATTTTGAGGACGATGATATCCACTTTTAGCACAGGACAAATCATGCAGAGGGATAGGTGGGAAGGAATAACAGACGTCATCATGGGCTCTCTAGACCACCTGAGCATAGGAGAAACATGCATAAGATTGTGTCTCGGAGAACCATAAGAGAAGTTCTTCCCAAGGGCAGACCTAACATTGTCTATCAGATCCTGTGCTGAAGTAAAAACCCAGTAATAATTAATAGAAGAGAATTCATATCCTTTCTTGTATACTTATGACCACAAAGATATGAAAAAGGAAAGAAATCACTTATGAATGGAAAACACAGCCACACACTAATAGGTGGAAAACACAAACACTCCCAAACTATCAATGCCTTAAAGAAGGACAATCAAAAGGAAAGTCATAAAGTACTTTCAACAAAGGAAAGTAAAGAAACTTATGAGATGATGCCAAAACATCTTTGGGGAAAGAATATAGAGCTAAATGCGTTTATTTCAAAAAATTCAAAGCACCAAATAAAAGCAACCTAACCGATGGCATAAGGAACTAGAAAAAGATGAAATGGAATCCAAAGTGAACAGAAAAAGAGAGATAATATATATGATCATTGGAATAAAAGAAATACAAACAAAACAATAGAAAAAAGTCTGGAGAACTCAATTGTCAGTTTTGAAAACTTTAACAAACGGGAATAGCCATTACCTGGATTAAACAGGGAGACTAGCATACTGATGAAATTATGAGATCATATGACAACTGATAGAAAGGAAAAAAAAAATAACCGAAATGACACATCTACACAATTATTCCAGCAAATCCAACACTGAGAAAAAGGATAAAATTCCAACACTGAGAAAAAGGCTAAATTCCAAGACACATATCAAATTAGGAACACATATTAAGTCAGGAACCCTACAAAACCTTAGCTCTCTAGTAGTGACTAAAGCGTTTGAAGCAGTAATCCAACACCTCCCAACACACAAAAGGTCAGATCCAAATCATTTTTCTGGTCAACATTTCTAGACATTTGATGAAGTCAATGTCGTTTCTTCTCATCAAATCCACAAATGGAGGAGGCAGGTAGACTGTAATTTACAAGTATGAAGACCCAATTCAGATAAGGACATTATAGGAAACAAATTCCATGCCATTTTCATAAGTAAAGATAATATAAATATAATTTTTCGTTTTCTCTGTCTATCTTTACCTGCTTTTGAAAGGGCCAGTTTGTTTTTATTTTAATTTTTTGTTCTGTTGAGGAAATAGGCCTATCATCCATCATTCGATTTTGACAAGTATTCACGATGCTTTAGTTCCATATATGACCTAGAGTTCATCCTAAAACTCTAAGATGTTCCACAACTTCTCAACACCCATTAGCCAGTTCCCTCATTTCCTGCATGTCTTTCTTTTCTGTAACCTCAGAGTACTGAGTCACTTCTGGTTTGTCTCCTTCTGTGACTTCTTCCCCTTACATTTCCCCTTCTTTCTACTAAGGCCCATGGTATTCATCCTGGGGCACATATGTGAGAAGCCATATTATATTTCCCTTTGTCTGCTTGCCTTTTTCATTTGGCATCCTGTGACATTCATGTCAATGCAAGTACCAGGGGTTCATCCTCTCTGATGGCTGAGGAATACTCTGTTGCCAATGTGGACTGCACCTTCTTTATCCAATAGTCCTTGTGAGGGCAATGCAACTCAATCCACAGTTCTGATCTATTGGGCCTTGCAGGCCATCCATATAAGCCGTTCATTTTCCTCTGATTAATGAGAAGTAGTCAACATGGCTATACCCATTACCACAGCAGGTAGAGTTAACTAAGATGACAAGAGTGCTCTCATGGGTTCTTCCTTAAGGGTTAATTATCATGCAGAATATCAATCTTCTTGAAGCATTTGAAAAGCTGTCCAAGGTAAAGCCAGGTAGACAGAGCCCTAATCCCTTATGAATAGTGTTTCTTAACACGAGGAGATGAGGACACAGACAGCATAATACATACATATTCTAACATTTATCCTTGAAAAAGGACTTCCCGTCCCTTAGTCATTACTGACCCATAAGTAAAAGATGCTGAGCAAGGACTCTGTTACCCACAGGATGACAAACATCACAGAGAGCTGATGATACCCAGGGCCCCACTGTTTATTGAGATCTCTAGAAATTGCAGTGGAAATAGGAAAACCTTGCCATCTCTGGAGAAATGTTGGCCTAAAAAAAAAAAAAAAAAAGGTATGCTGTACATCATTTTCTTTTCTATTTTTCTAGAAAGGGGAAGTGGAAATTAACACATAGACAACCTGAGTTCTTGATCAGGCTCAGGGCTCTTTTTAGCCCTTCCCTGGCTTCCTACCTAAAGCCATAGGAATCAAAGGTTATGAGAGAGGTACTGCTGCTTCAGTTAAGACAGCTTCTCTGATGTCACAAAGCTTTGAGGTCATAGCAACCCCTCCTCCCCAAACCACGCCTGATCTACACTTGGATGTTGTAGTCATGAGTGGTCCAAGAGGATCCACAGCTCCCCCAAATACTGTAGCCGCCTGGGTCTCTCACCAAGTCAGTTTGAGAAGCGAGTCAGTGTAGCATTCTCCATGGCCGATTTTGTAGTCTATTGTCGTGACAGTTACAAAAGCCATCTGGACTCCGGAGAAAGACAAGTATCCCCCAATCCATCTTACCCACGAAAGGCCAAGAAAGAATCAGGTCTCAAAAAAGAGACAGGGGATGAACTCCATGTCCTGCATATGTTATAGTCCTCCCTCCCAATCAGGGCGCTTCTGACCAGGAAAAGTGCCACCCAAGGAAATCTCATAGGAAACACCCGCAACCCTGCCAAAGTTATGTCTGGAGTCTACAACATCAAGGATATGAGTTCCTCTAGCATCTCAAGAAATCATGACCTAGGGCCTCCCAATCTTCAAAACTGACCAAGCACCAAAGTCAGACTCTACACCCTAGAACCTCAGTCCCAGGATGGACTCATTTACTTGGAGTCCACAGGAGCAAGCATGAAACATGTTGGAGGAGACCTATAGCACAAGGGAAGCCATCTGAATGGCACTCTTGCTCGTTTCAAGATAAAAACGTGTATCTACAAAAGACAAATGGAAGAGGACTCGAATGATGCAGAACCTTGAGCATGCCCACAGGGTGGTGTAGCTACCCTCTGCAGAACTGAATTGAGATATGGCAGCACAAGCCTGCCTTAACCTTCTCATTACCATCCCCCAAATGGTTTCAGGTAATAACCAAATGGTGCTTCTTGCAGAAGATGGGCATGTTCTAATGGAACCAGGAAAGGATGAACAATGTGACAACAAAGGGCCACTATACTGGGACAGACAGTGGGTGATACAGGTTGGTGAGGAGGTACAGGAAGACAAAGAACAGGAGAATGGACAAGGGAGCACAGAGTGAAGGCCTGGCACTTTAAGACGGTGGGAGGTGCTCTGTACCTGCGTGCATTCCATAGGGACATAGGTCCAAATTAAATAAACAATACTCTGGCCCTAGTAAATCATTGTAAACTTTTTAAAATTTATTTATGTCCAACAATATACATGAACGTACTTGAGAGAGAAACAGAAAGATCACACTCACGGGATGGAGATGTGGTGGGGAATCAGAGTTGCCCTTGAACAGGGATCTTGAGACCAGAGACAAGGCCATGACCCTGGTATCATGAGCTGAGCTGAAGGCCGTTTCTGATCTGATGGACACACCCCAGGACCCAATCTTTGTCTTCTTAATACCTCAGAGTTCTAGACAGAATCACTGCTCTGTCATTGTTCAGAAATGCAGGGGATACGCATTTTGGCTTGGGCTGGTGTTGATTGTTCTATCCGACCTGCTTTGAGAGCTGGTATAACTGGTCGCCTTGAAGTCAGTGACTTGGCTATGGACAAACTACTCTTGCACACATTTTTGCATTACGAGAATAACTCCCTTGCTATCTTTTGCAGGGGGGATGACACTGTATTGTATTGCTCTGAATCTGTTGATGGTGATGGGAGTACTCTGTGCCTCTTAATATGGAGCTCTGTTTCTACTCCAAGATCAGGGACATTTTCAGCTCTGATTTCTCAAAGAAATATTTGGCCTTCTTTATTCTTTCACTCCTAGGTGTGCAAGAATAGGCACCTCTTTTTTTTTTTTTCTTGGAGTTGATGTTTTCCATAAGCTTATTGTCATGTTCCATCATTCTTCCTTCTCTCTTTCACTTACCTTCCATTATTTTCCAGTATTTTTCTACCACGTCACTAATTGTATCCTCTGATTCTGCCAGCTTCTTGGCCTTGCAACCAGTCTACTACCAATCTTATTATCAGAGACCCTAGATTTTTTTTTTATCACTTTTATCTCTGTGGTAGGAGACTCCCTGATGTCTTCTGTCTTTTTCTATGTACAGTGAGTATTCTGGATATTGCTTTCAATCCTTCATCGGGCTTGTTACATTTAAAGGTTTAACTTTGATTGCCTGGCTATGATCATTTCTAATTCTTTTCCTCAGCATCAATTGAGTCTTCCATCTTTGCATTGGATCCAGGTCTCTGTCTTCTTCTCTCTATTCACAAAGCCCATTCTGTTTTCTACCCTTAGGGTAATGTCTTTAGGAAGAAGAGATCATGGGGTGGCCAAGGTCTGGCCATTGAGGAAGTCTCGGGTGTTTGTGGAGTGCATGCCCTCTGTTGTGTTGTGGCTGTTCCCTGACATTAAGACAGTCATCTGCAGGGTCTCCCCTTGCATGCCATTTTAGTGTTTCTGTGCTGAATGTGGTGTGGTTTAGTTTGGTGTGCACTGGTTTGCCTAAGAAAGGAGACGTTCAACCAACTCAACAGACAAACGCCTGCAGAATGCTGTGTTTTAAAGAGAGCATGGTAGAAGGGCTTTCTTCTAGTCCCTTACTGGAGAGTCTGTTCTCCTTTGGCTAAGCAACTTGGACTGAGGAAGACAGTCTCCACAGTGTTCCATGGTTTGGGCTTCGCTTTTGTACGTGAGGCAGCTAATGTCCTCACCGTCCTGTCTTTGCCAGTAGTTCGGTCTTTATGCTGTTTGTGCTAGATCCCCAAATTACTTTTGCCCCCATCAAATCATCTCCACGAGCCGTGCCTCTCACAGATACACTGCCAGAAACCACCATCTTCCTTCTGTGTCTGCTGGTACTGTCTCTGATCATGATTTCCAGGCTGTTTGCACCTGGTTGTTTGTTGGTGTCCTCTCCAGGAGAAACACAGTGTTCTCTCAACTCGATATCTGCCAAGACTGATGATCTGAAAACTCCAGACTCAACACCCTTTGTTGTCAAGGACTTGTACCATTCAGATAAGCTGCTGGTTAGAGCAAGTGGCATTGGGAAACATGCTACCTGTGGGTTCCCAGTGTTCTCGTCTCTCCTGTCCCTTTGTCTTTTGCATTGGCTTACTGCCGTCTGAAGCAACACCACCTACTTCTCCCTAAGCCATGTCTCCAATTTTCTCCCATAGTCTCTTTGACTTCTTTTCTCTTTTACTGTAGAGTTTGGTCTGTAGGCTTCAGGTCAATTTCCACCAAGTCACAGTTGATGTAGTCATCTTCCAGTTGTGTTCATGGCTGATGACAAGCCTGGAGTTTCCAGATACTACTAACATCTCACTGTCTTCCAAAGGCATCACAGACTCTTACCCAGCCATAAGGAAGAATGAATTATTGCCACTTGCCTCATGTGGCAATGTTGTGGAGAGCATTGGGCTATGTCACATCTCTGAGTCTCAGAAAGACAAATAACGTATGATTTCACCCCGTCGTGGTAGTAAAGAAACATGTGAAAAAGCAGGGGAAAATGGACAAGCAATACTACTCTAACCAGACACTTAAACTTTTGTCTTTCTTTGTAGGCATGTTAGTGGGAATACGTGTTTATAAAACAGGACAAAATGGGACATTCTTTGCAGGAATTGTGGCTGAAAGTGATGGAATGTGAGTTCTCAATGCACATGAAATTGATTTGCTATCCATAAAATGCCAAATTCCTATCTCTTGAAATTTTCTTATAAGTGTCATGTGAGAGGAGACAAGATGATGGGCAAGTAAGAGGAGGTGCCATTTCAACCTGTACTCCAAATTGAAGTTATTTCCTACCAAAGAATTCTGATTACCCATGAAAACAGCCTGAGATCAGAATTATATATGTCTGGATCTCTGCCAGCGCAGAAGTCATCAGTGGGCAGGAAAAGTGGAGTGAGAACGTTGGACTGTTACTAAAATAAACAAAAGTTCAAGGGACCCACCCAAGGCCACCAATTGGAAAGTAATACCCCAATACAAGAGTGTTCTGAGTCTGGGGACCAGCACTAACTTGGACTCTGGTTGAAAGCATTCAAAAAGTGCAAAGGATATTGAAAGTAAATTGTGTGAATCATGGCAGCTAAGGACACGGGCTTAAGTCCCCACACCCAGTACAGATTCCCTGGTGCTGAGCCAAAGAGAGTGTGTTGGAAAAACGATGTTTTGGTCCCTTAGCCAACAGCACACCCATGATCATGTGGGGTTCAGCTCTTGTTAGGGGCTTAGAGCCTCACCAAGCAGCAGAGCAATGAGACTTGCTAACAGAGCCTGAGACACCTACACCCCTTACCATCCCCTGAGAAAGGTGTGCAAAGGCCCAGTCCATTGCTTAGACCCGTGCCATACTATCAGAGCATGAGACACGCATGCACCCCACACACTCTCCTGAGAGAGGTGCGTGAAGGCCCAGGCTCATGCTCTCGGACACGCACCCTTCTATCAGAGCCTGAGACACGCGTGACCCACACCCTCCCCTGAGAGAGTGCTTGCAAGCCCAGAACTCTTAGACAGAGAAAGACCAGGCACTCCCAGCCAGGGCCAGCATGAAAATCTCAGTGTGGGATGGCAATTGGAACCTCTCTGATGGTCAGGAGCTGCCTAGACAGACACTGCTGCAATGGTTTGGGTACAAGCAGAAGATTCTGTGCTCCCTGGGACTACGACTCAAAATTTGCTCTGGCAGCAGGCAAGGGCGAATTTATATGGGCTATGCAGCACCCACAGGTGAGAAGACTCAGGATTATCTCTGAGAGAGAGAACAGGGTGCAGTTTGCTTTCATCTCCAAAAGCCATCAAAAGAGGTCAAGGCAAGAGAAAAAAAAATTAACAAACATAAAAACCTCCAAAGAATAAAGACCTGAAAAAACAGGATTCCTCAGAGCCCATCCCCTTGAGAGGGGTGGGAGAATTTAAATCAGGGAACATCATTGACTGAAACCCACGTGACAGGCCTCTGCCTCAGAAAACCAACCAGGAAAGAAAAAAAGACTACACAACAACAACCACTGCTACTTCATAGATACAACTTTTATTTTTAACTCATTCCCACTATTCTGGTTTATTTGTAATATATAGATAACTTTTTAACCTATTTACCTTCAAACTGAGATGTCCAGTATATCAAATTCCATATTAACCTTCTAACCTGAACTTTTTGATACATACACATTTTTTTTCATTTGCATTCTAATTTTTTAAAAAAATTTAGTTTAGTTTAGTCTAGTTTATTCCTTTTTCATTTCTATTTTCTAATGTTCATATAGAGTTAAACTTCAAGGTAATCTTTTTTTCCCAAACAATGCTATACCTATAGGTAAAGAAATTATCTTTTTATTTTTTTAATTCATTTTTATTTATCTTATAGTTATATAAAATTCATATTAAAGTCACATAAAAGTCACATAAAAGTCATATTCAGAATCATAGCCAAGACCCTGGAATCATGAGTTGATCTGAAGGCCGCCTCTGAAATGATGGACACAACAAGGGACCCAACCTTTGACTTCTGAATACCTCCTGGTTCTAGACAAGAACCGCTGCTCTTCCATTGTTCAGAAATGCAGGGGATAAGGATTTTGGCTTGGTCAGGTGTTGCTTGAGCTATCCGACCTGCTTCGAGAGCTGGTATAGCTTTTCCTCTTGAAGTCAGTGACTGGGCTATGGACAAACTATTCTCCGATGCCTATTTGCGTAAAGAAAATTCCTCCATGCCTAGATTTTCCAGGGGGAAGGACACTATGTCTTTTGGTGCTCTGCTTCTGTGGAAGGTGATGGGAGTCCTCTGTGCCTCTGATTCTGGACCTCTGTTTCAGCTCCCAGATGAGGGTCATTGACAGCCTGATTCTCAAATCCATGTTCAGCCCTCTTTTTTTTTTTCTCTCACTATTACTTATCCTACAATAGGCACCTATTACATTCTTTTTGGATGATGATTCCCTAAGCTCATTGTCATGTTCCGTCATTCTTCCTTATCTCTTAGAATTTGCTTCCTTATTTCTAGGCTTGTCCTTCCAGGTCACTAATTGGATCCTCTACTTCTGCCACGTTCCCAGACTTTGCATCCAGTCTCCTACCAATCTTTTCTTCAGGAGCTCTTTAGGTTCTTTTATCTTTATCAGTTTTATCTCTGTGGTTCGAGACTCTCTGATATCTTCTATGTTTTCTGATGTATAGGGAGGATCCATGCCGCTGCTATCAAACCAACATCGGGCGTGTTATATGTAGAAGCTTCACTCTGATTTCCTAGCCGTGATCCTTTCTTGTTCATTTTCCTTGGCATCTATTGATCCTTCCATCTGTATTAGATCTAGATCTCTGTATCCACTCTGTATTCGAAATACTTATACTGTTTTCTATCTTGTGGGTAATTTATTTAGGTAGAAGAGATCATTAAGTGTCCAAGGGAAGGCCCTTAAGGTTTGTCTAGTGTGTGTGTGTGTGTGTGTGTGTGTGTGTGTGTGTGTGTGTGTGTGGCATGCATGCCATCTGATGTTTGTGTTGTGGCTGATGCTGTCCTTGAGACCAGCCATCTGCAGTGGATCTCCTTGCCTGCCGTTTGGTGTGTTTGGGGCCTGGGCTGAATATGCTGAGGTTTACCTTGGTGGGCTCTGGTGTGCCTGTGAAAGGAGACATTCCACAAAATCATCAGAACGCAGACCTACAGAATGCTGTGTTCAGAAGAGATCATGTGTTCAAGGCATTCTTCTCATCCCCTTTGGGATAGTCTGATCTCCTTGGAGTAAACAACTTGGATTGAGGAAGGCTGTCCCTCAAGTGTTCCATGGTTGGGATTTCGTGTGGGCAGAGTAGGCAGCTAATGTACTCACCATCCTTTATTGGCCAGTAGCTCAGTCTTGATTCTCCTCATGTGGGAGCCCAATATTTCTTATGCCCCCATTGAGACAACTCCACGAAAACTGCCTCTCATGGAGGCACTGCCAGGACCCACCATCTTCCCACTGCGTGTCCTGGTATTGTCGCTGTTCATGGTCTCCAGGTTGTCTGCACATGGTTGCTTTTTGGTGACCTATGCAGGAAAAACACGGAGTTCTTTCGACGTTATATCTGCCAAACCTGCTGATCTGAAAACTCCAGCACTCAAGACTTGTGTTGTCAAGAACTCGTGCCCTTCAGACCCTCTTCTCGTCACAGCCAATGGCACTGGGAAACAGGTGCCTTGTGGTTTTCCAGCATTCCCTGCTCTCCTGGGCATTTGTCCTTTGCAAGGGATCACTGCCATCTGATGCATGAACCAACGAAATCTCCTATAAGCCATGTCTCCAACCTTCTCCCTTATTCTCTGCGACTACCTTTCTTCTTGTCGAGTTTCCCTTGTAGGCTTCCGGTCAATGTCCACTCCGTTGTAGTTGTTCTGGTCATCTTCCTGTTGCCTTCTTGGCTGAAGACAAGCACGAGGTTATTAGATACTACTACCATCTCACTGTCCTCCATGTCACCACAATTTCTTACTGAGACATAAGAAAGAATGAATTCTTCCACTTGCCTCATGTGGCAGTGTTGCGGAGAGCATTGGGCTTCGTCACATCTATCATTCTCAGAAAGACAACAAACAGATGACTTCACTCCCTCATGACAATCAAGAAACATATGAAAAAGCAAGGGGTATAAGGACAAACAATACGACACTAATGAGGCACCCAATCGTGGTGATTGTGTGAAGGCAGTTTTATGAGAATACGTGTTTATTGAAGAGGACAAAGCGCCAAGGTATTCCTTAGGAGGTACATATTGTGGGAAGCCTTATGATATTTCCCTTTTTCTGCTTGCCTTTTCATTTCACATCAGCCAGGCATGGGACATTCATGACAAGGCAAGTTCCAGGGCGTTCATTCTCTTCGACGGCCGAGGAATACTGCTTGCCAAAATGGACCAAGCCTTCCTTATCCACTAGTCCTTGCAAGGGCATTGCGGCTCACTGCAAAGGTCTGCTCGAATGGGCCTTGCAAGCCATCGATATTAGCCATACCTATCCTTCTGACTAAAGAGACATGGTCAACATGATTATACCCGTTACCGCAACAAGGACAACTGATGATGACAACGGGTGCTGTCCGGGCCTCTTCCTTAGGATTAGCCCTGATGCAGAATGACACTCTCCTCTAAGACTTTGCAAAGGTGTGTAAGGGAAAGCCAGGTAGACAGAGCCTTAAACCATTAGCCGTGTTTTCAGAAAACTAAGAGATGAGACCACAGACAGCACCATATATCTATGCCCTCACCTTTTTCCTCGAAAGGGGACTTTCTGTCCCTTAGTCATCACTGAGCCATAGGCAAAAGACGCTGAGAAAGGACGCTCTCAAACACAGGATTTCCAAACCCATGGAGAGTTGTTGATACCCATGAGGCCTCACCGTTTCTTGAGATCTCTAGAAATTGTAGTGGAATTAGGACACCTTGCCGTCTCTGGGAAAATGTTGGCCTACAGGAAGGTATACTGAACATCATTTTCTTTCCGCTTTTTCCAGAATGGGGAAGTGGGACACTAACCCACAAGACAACCTGAGTTCTTGATCAGAATCAGAGGGCTCTTGTTCTGTCCTTCGGTGGCTTCCTACCTAAAGCCTTAGGACACCAAGGTCATGGGAGAAGGACAGCTGCTTCAGTGAAGCCAGCAATTGTGATGTCACAATGCTTTGAGTTCATAGCAAACACTCCTCATTACATCATGCCTGATCACTACAATTGGCTAGAGTAGTCGTGGGTGGGCCAAGAGCACCCCAGGCCGTCCCGAACCGCCAGAGCTCTCTGGGTCTCTCACCAAGGCAGTTTGCGAAGCGAGTTGGTGTCACCTTCCACATGGCCCAATTCATAGTGTTTGGTCGTGATTATCAGCACCAGCCCTCTGGATTCCAGAGAAAGACAAGCATCCACCATTCCATCTTAACCACGACATGCCAAGAAACAATCAGGCCTCAAGCAAAGCCTCAGGGGAGGAAATCTGAGCCCTGC
Source organism: Mustela nivalis (assembly GCF_964662115.1). Lineage (NCBI taxonomy): Eukaryota > Metazoa > Chordata > Mammalia > Carnivora > Mustelidae > Mustela > Mustela nivalis. Next base: position 27,276 of record NW_028135591.1, read on the forward strand.
ACAAGGATAAGGCCCTCCCACACAATCAGGGAGCTTCTGAACAGGAAAAGGCCCACCCAAACAAAGAAAACTGAACACCCGCAACCATGCAAAAGACATGTCTGGAGTCTTCAAAGGGACAACACAAGTACCTCGAACCTCTCCAGGAATGCTGCCAACAAGGCCTCCCCATCTTCAAAAATGACCATGCATCAAAGGCAGTCTCTAAACCTTAGGTGTAGAACCTTAGGTCCAGGATGGACTCATGTACTTGGAGTCCACAGGAGCAAATGGAAAGCATTTTGGAAGAGACCCATAGCCCAAGTGAAGCCATCTGAAAGACTTCTGTGCCTGATTCAGGTAGACAACTTATATGTACAAAAGGATGCATTGAAGAGGATTCCAATGTGGAAGAACCTTGAGAACACCCTCAGGGTGGAGCAGCTACCCCTGTGGAAATGCATGGAGATGTGGCAGCACAAGCCTGCCTTCTAACTCTCAAGACCCTCAGCCAAATGATGTCATGTGAGAAGCAAACAGTGCCTGTAGTAGAAGATGAGCATGTTATAATGGAGCCAGAAGAGAATGAACATGTGTCAACAAGGGGTCAGTACAGCATGACACACAGCGGATGCTTCAGGTTGGTGAGGAGATCCAGGAAGAGAAAGAACAGGAGAATGAACATTGGAGCTCCGAGCAAAGGTATGGTATTTTAGGATGGTGGGAGGTTCTCTGTACCTAGCTGCCCTCCATAGGAACCTTGGTCCAAATTCAATAAATTATCCTCTTCCCCCAGTCAATTATTGTGTCTGGTTTTGTTTTTGTTATCTTGTCAAACGATGCACTTGCACTTATTAGACAGAGAGACCGAGAGTTCACAATCAAGGGATAGAGCTGGCGAGGGAGAAGCTTACTTTCCCCTGAGCAGAGAACCTGAGACCACAGTCATTGCCAAGACCGTGGAATCATGAGTTGATCTGAAGGGTGCCTCTGAACTGATTGAGACATCCTGGGGCCCAACCGTTGACTTCTGAGAACCTCGTGGTTCTAGACAAGAACCGCTGCTCAGTCATTGTTCAGAAATGCAGGGGATAAGGGTTTTGGCCTGGGCTGGTGTTGCTTGAGCTATCTGGCTTTCTTCGAGAGCTGGTATAGCATTTCCTCTTGAAGTCAGTGACTGGGCTATGGACAAACTATTCTCCCATACCTATTTGCTAAAGTGAATTCCTCCATGCCTAGATTTTCCAGGGGTAAATGGCACTATGTCTTTTGGTGCTCTGCTTCTGTGGAAGGTGATGGGAGTCCTCTGTGCCTCTGATTCTGGACCTCTGTTTCAGCTCCCAGATGAGGGTCATTGACAGCCCTGTTCTCAAATCCATGTTCAGCCCTCTTTTCTTTCTCTCACTCTTACTTATCCTACAATAGGCACCTATTACCTTTCTTTTTGGATGGTGATTCCCTAAGCTCATTGTCATGTTCCATCATTCTTCCTTCTCCTTTAGAATTTGCTTCCTTATTTTCTAGGCTTGTTCTTCAGGGTCACTAATTGGATCCTCTACTTCTGCCATGTTCCCAGTCTTTGCATCCAGTCTCCTACCAATCTTTTCTTCAGGAGCTCTTTAGGTTCTTTTATCTTTATCAGTTTTATCTCTGTGGTTTGAGACTCTCTGATATTTTCTATGTTTTCTGATGTATAGGGAGGATCCATGTCGCTGCTATCAAACCCACATTGGGCGTGTTTTATGTATTTCCTAGCGGTGATCCTTTCTTGTTCTTTTTCCTTAGCATCTATTGATTCTTCCATCTTGTATTAGATCTAGATCTCTGTCTCCTCTCTGTATTCGAAATACTTATTCTGTTTTCTATCCTGTGGGTAATTTATTTAGGTAGAAGAGATCATTGAGTGACCAAGGGCGGGCCCTTAAGGTTTGTCTAGTGTGTGTGTGCTTGTGTTTGTGTGTGTGTGTGTGTGTGTGTGTGTGTGTGGCATGCATGCCATCTGATGTTTGTTTTGTGGCTGACGCTGTCCTTGAGACCAGCCATCTGCAGTGGATCTCCTTGCCTGCCGTTTGGTGTGTTTGGGGCCTGGGCTGAATATGCTGAGGTTTACCTTGATGGGCTCTGGTGTGCCTGTGAAAGGAGACATTCCACAAAATCATCAGAACGCAGACCTACAGAATGCTGTGTTCAGAAGAGATCATGTGTTCAAGGCATTCTTCTCATCCCCTTTGGGATAGTCTGATCTCCTTGGAGTAAACAACTTGGATTGAGGAAGGCTGTCCCTCAAGTGTTCCACGGTTGGGATTTCGTGTGGGCAGAGTAGGCAGTGTTTTGGTTCTCTGAATGAGCTGAGGATGCTCCTCACCATCCTGTATTGTCCAGTAGCTCGGTCTTGATGCTCCTCGTGTGGGAGCCCAATATTCCTTATGCCCCCATTGAGACAACTCCACGAAAACTGCCTCTCATGGATGCACTGCCAGGACCCGCCATCATCCCACTGTGTGTCCTGGTATTGTCGCTGATCATGGTCTCCAGGTTGTCTGCACATGGTTGCTTTTTGGTGACCTATGCAGGAAAAACACGGAGTTCTTTCGACGTTATATCTGCCAAGCCTGCTGATCTGAAAACTCCAGCACTCAAGACTTGTGTTGTCAAGAACTCGTGCCCTTCAGACCCTCTTCTCGTCACAGCCAATGGCACTGGGAAACAGGTGCCTTGTGGTTTTCCAGCATTCCCTGCTCTCCTGGGCATTTGTCCTTTGCAAGGGATCACTGCCATCTGATGCATGAACCAACGAAATCTCCTATAAGCCATGTCTCCAACCTTCTCCCTTATTCTCTGCGACTACCTTTCTTCTTGTCGAGTTTCCCTTGTAGGCTTCCGGTCAATGTCCACTCCGTTGCAGTTGTTGTGGTCATCTTCCTGTTGCCTTCTTGGCTGAAGACAAGCACGAGGTTATTAGATACTACTACCATCTCACTGTCCTCCATGTCACCACAAATTCTTACTGAAACATAAGAAAGAATGAATTTTTCTACTTGCCTCATGTGGCAGTGTTGCAGAGATCATTGGGCTTCGTCACATCTATCATTCTCAGACAGACAACAAACAGATGATTTCACTCCATCATGACAGCCAAGAAACATATGAAAAAGGAAGGGGTATAGGGACAAACAATATGACACTAATGAGGCACCCAATCGTGGTGATTGTGTGAAGCCAGTTTTATGAGAATACGTGTTAATTGAAGAGGACAAAGCGCCAAGGTATTCCTAATGAGGCACATATTGTGGGAAGCCATATGATATTTCCCTTTTTCTGCTTGCCTTTTCATTTCACATCAGCCAGGCATGGGACATTCATGTCAAGGCAAGTTCCAGGGCGTTCATTCTCTTCGACGGCCGAGGAATACTGTCTTGCCAAAATGGACCAAGCCTTCCTTATCCACTAGTCCTTGCAAGGGCATTGCAGCTCACTGCAAAGGTCTGCTCGAATGGGCCTTGCAAGCCATTGATATTAGCCGTACCTATCCTTCTGACTAAAGAGACATGGTCAACATGATTATACCCGTTACCGCAACAAGGACAACTAATGATGACAACGGGTGCTGTCCGGGCCTCTTCCTTAGGTTTAGCCCTGATGCAGAATGACACTCTCCTCTAAGACTTTGCAAAGGTGTGTAAGGGAAAGCCAGGTAGACAGAGCCTTAAACCATTAGCCGTGTTTTCAGAAAACTAAGAGATGAGACCACAGATAGCACCATATATCTATGCCCTCACCTTTTTTCTCGAAAGGGGACTTTCTGTCTCTTAGTCATCACTGAGCCATAGGCAAAAGAAGCTGAGAAAGTACGCTCTCACACACAGGATTTCCAAACCCATGGAGAGTTGTTGATACCCATGAGGCCTCACCATTTCTTGAGATCTCTAAAAATTATAGTGGAAATAGGACACCTTGCCGTCTCTGGGAAAATGTTGGCCTATAGGAAGGTATACTAAACATCATTTTCTTTCCCCTTTTTCCAGAAAGCGGAAGTGGGACACTAACCCATAAGACAACCTGAGTTCTTGATCAGAATCAGAGGGCTCTTGTTCTGTCCTTCGGTGGCTTCCTACCTAAAGCCTTAGGACACCAAGGTCATGGGAGAAGGACAGCTGCTTTAGTAAAGCCAGCAATTGTGATGTCACAATGCTTTGAGTTCATAGCAAACACTCCTCATTACATCACGCCTGATCACTACAATTGGCTAGAGTAGTCGTGGGTGGGCCAAGAGCACCCCAGGCCGTCCCGAACCGCCAGAGCTCTCTGGGTCTCTCACCAAGGCAGTTTGCGAAGCGAGTCGGTGTCACCTACTACATGACCCAATTCATAGTGTTTGGTCGTGATTATCAGCACCACCCCTCTGGATTCCAGAGAAAGACAAGTATCCACCATACCATCTTAACCACAACAGGCCAAGAAAAAATCAGGCCTCAAGCAAAGCCTCAGGGGAGGAAATCTGAGCCCGGCACAAGGGTCAGGCCCTCCCACCCTATCACAGTGCTTCTGAACAGAAAAATGGCCACTCAAGGAGAGCTCAAAATGAACCCCCGCAACCGTGCCAAAGACATGTCTGGAGTCTTCCACAGCGAGGACACGAGTACCTCGAGCATCTCCAGAAACAGTGCCAACAATGCCTCCCAATCTTCAAAAATGACCATGCATCAAGGCAGACTCTACACCCTTAACCTTAGGTCCAGGTTGGACTCATGTACTTGGAGTCCATAGGAGCAAACGGAGAGCATGTTGGAAGAGACCCATAGCCCAAGTAAAGCCATCTGAAAGTCTTCCCTGCCCGTTTCAGGAAGACAACTTTTATGTCCAAAAGGACGCATTGAAGAAGATTCGAATGTGGAAGAATCTTGAGTACTCCCTCAGGGTGGAGCAGCTACCCCTGTGGAACTGCATGGAGCTGTGGCAGCACAAGCCTGCCTTCTAACTCTCATGACCCCCAGCCAAATGATGTCATGTGATAAGCAAACAGTGCCTGTAGTAGAAGATGGGCATGTTATAATGGAGCCAGAAGAGAATGAACATGTGTCAACAAGGGGTCAGTACAGCATGACACACAGCAGATGCTTCAGGTTGGTGAGGAGATCCAGGAAGAGAAAGAACAGCAGAATGAACATTTGGAGTTCCGAGCAAAGGTATGGTATTTTAGGATGGTGGGAGGTTTTCTGTACCTAGTTGCCCTCCATAGGATCCTTGGTCCAAATTCAATAAATCATCATCTGCCCCCAGTCAATTATTGTGCCTGGTTTTGTTATTGTTATCTTGTCAAATGATGCGCTTGCACTTATTAGACAGAGAGACCGAGAGTTCACAATCAAGGGGTAGAGCTGGCGAGGGAGAAGCTTACTTTCCCCTGAGCAGAGATCCTGAGACCACAGTCATTGCCAAGACCGTGGAATCATGAGTTGATCTGAAGGGTGCCTCTGAACTGATTGAGACATCCTGGGGCCCAACCGTTGACTTCTGAGAACCTCGTGGTTCTAGACAAGAACCGCTGCTCAGACATTGTTCAGAAATGCAGGGGATAAGGGTTTTGGCCTGGGCTGGTGTTGCTTGAGCTATCTGGCTTTCTTCGAGAGCTGGTATAGCATTTCCTCTTGAAGTCAGTGACTGGGCTATGGACAAACTATTCTCCCATACCTATTTGCTAAAGTGAATTCCTCCATGCCTAGATTTTCCAGGGGTAAATGGCACTATGTCTTTTGGTGCTCTGCTTCTGTGGAAGGTGATGGGAGTCCTCTGTGCCTCTGATTCTGGACCTCTCTTTCAGCTCCCAGATGAGGGTCATTGACAGCCCTGATTCTCAAATCCATGTTCAGCCCTCTTTTTTTCACTCACTCTTACTTCTCCTACAAGAGGCACCTCTTTCAATTCCTGGAGATGATGATTCCCTAAGCTCATTGTCATGTCCCGTCATTCTTCCTTCTCTTTTAGAATTTGCTTTCTTATTGTCTAGACTTGTTCTTCCAGGTCACTCATTGGATCCTCTACTTCTGCCATGTTCCCAGACTTTGCATCCAGTCTCCTACCAATCTTCTCTTCAGGAGCTATTTATGTTCATTTATCTTTATCAGTTTATCTCTGTGGTTCAAGACTCTCTGATATCTTCTATGTTTTCTGATGTACAGGAAGTATCCAGGCCGCTGCTTTCTATACCCCATCGGGCGTGTTCTATGTAGAAGGTCTCTCTGATTGCCTAGCCGTGATCATTTCTTGTTCTTTTACCTTGGCGTCAGTGGATTCTTCCATCTTTGCCTTGGATATAAGTCTCTGTCTACCTCTCCATATTCTGAATGCTCATTCTTTTTCCATCCTGAGGTTAATGTCTTTAAGAAGAGGAAATCAGGAGTGACCAAGTGCTGGCATTTAAGGGATGATGGGTGTGTGTGTGTGAGTGTGTGTGTGTGTGTGTGATGCATGCCATCTGCTGTTGTGTTATGGCTGACCCTGTCCTTGAGACGCATCAACTGTAAAGGCCCTCCTTGCCGGGCGTTTGGTGTGTTAGGGCCCGGGATAAGTATGCTGAGGTTTCACTTAGTAGGGTCTAGTGTGAGTGTGAAAGGAGACCTTCCACAACCGAATAGAATGCAGGCCTGCAGAATGCTGTGTTCAGAAGAGAGCATGTGGTCAAGGCATTCTTGTCCCCCATGGGAGAATGTGTTCTCCTTGGACTAAGCATCTTGGACTGAGGAAGGCAGTCCTCCAAGTGTTCCACGGTTGGGTTTTTGTGTCGGCAGGGTAGGCAGCAAATGTCTCACCATCCTGTCTTGGCCAGTGCTCAGTCCTGTTGCTACTGGTTTGAGAGCCGATCATTTCTTATGCACCCATTGAATCATTTCCACAAACACTGCCTCTCACGGATGCACTGCCAGGACCCACTCTCCTCCAAATACATCTCCTGGTATTATTTCTGATCATGGTCTCCAGGCTGTCTGCACCTGGTTGCTTGTTCGTGTCCCCTACAAGAAAACACGGTGTTCTTTTGAGTCAATTTCTGCCAAGCCCGCTGATCTAAAAACTCCACCCCTCAAGAATTGTGTTGTCAAGAACTCAGACCCTCTGTTCATCACAGCCAATTGCACTGGGAAACAGGTTTCTTGTGGGTTCCCAGTGGGCCCTGTTCTCCTGTGCCTTTGTCCTTTGCATGATATCACTGCCCTCTGATGCACGAACCACCCAAATCTCCCATGAGCCATGTCTCCAAACTTCTCCCATAGTTTCTGTGACCTCCGATCTTTTACTCTGTGGAGTTTACTGTGTAGGCTTCAGGTCAATTTCCACCCCGCCCCCATTATTGTTGTCATCTTCCTTTTGCTTTCATGGCTGAAGACAAGCATGAGGTTATTAGACACTACTACCATCTCACTGTCCTCCATGTCATCGCAAATTCTTACTGAGACTTAAGCAAGAATGAATTATTCCATATGTCTCATGTGACAGGCTTGCAGAGAGCTTTGGGCTCTGTCATATCTATCATTCTCAGAAAGAAAACAAACAGACGATTTCACTCCCTCAAGACAGTCAAGAAACATATGAAAAATCAAGGGGTATAGGGACAAACAATACGATTCTAATGAGGCACACAAAATGTGGTGTTTGTTTGAAGGCAGTTTTGTGAGAATACGTGTTTATGGAAGAGTACAAATGATGACATTGCTTGCAGAAGATGTTCTTGAAACGGATGGAATGTGAGTTTCTAAGGCATGTCACATTGAATTGCTAACCTTAAGAGACCCAATTCCTACCTCTGGAATTTAATTATAAGTTTTTTGTGAAACACACACAGACCACGCACACATTAAGACATGCACATGCACACATAGACGAACACACACACAGAGAAGACACGAGAAAGAGGGGGAGGAAGTGAGAAATCGCACTAATGAAGCATCCCCAAAGAAAATACCATAAAAGGGAAAGGCACAGAGAATTCAAGTCAGAATTCAACCGAAATGAGAAAGTGAACTTCTTACCTAACAATAATTCATTCAGCATTCAGGATGAAAGTCTCCCGTCAATACAAACATTTTGTAGGTGTGGTTGAAATTAGAAAAAATAAAATAAAATAAAATAAAATAAAATAAAATAAAATAAAATAAAACAAACAAACAAACAAAAAAACCCAGAAAGGATCCATCAAAAAACAACAAATATTAAACAAGCTCGACCCCTGTTGCCCATAGGAGATTTCCTTTGACTATAAAATACACATAGCTTGAAAGTGAAGAAATTTGGAAACGTACGTTATGCTCTTGCCAAGGAGAAGAGAGCCAAAGTGATTGTGCCTAAGTCATCTAGAGTGATTTTATGCCTTTCAGAGACAAAAGAGAGCAGAAGGTGTTTTGTCATAATGGAGCATCAAAACATCAGAAACCTGGAAGAACTGCCAACATATATACCAGAACATGGCTGTATCTAAACGTTGGAAGCATATGATCAGAGAGGAAGGGAGATGGGGACTTTAATCCAATATTGTTGGGGACTATGATATCCACGTTAAGCACAGCACAGATCATTTGGTGGAATGGTGGTAAGGAATAACAGATGTCCACATGGGCTCTGGAGACCACCTGAACTTTGGGGATCCATGAGTAAGATTGCGTCTCTGAGGACAATAAGATATGTTCTTCCCAGCGGCGGACCTAACTTTGTCTATCGCAGGTCATGAGCTCGAGTCCAAATCCAGTCGTAATTCATGGAAGAGAAGTCAAAACCTATCCTGGGATCTTATGATCATGAAGGTATGAAAACGGGAAGATATCACTTTCAAATTGGAAATACAGCCATACCCTAAAGGTTGGAAAACACAACACACTCACGACCTAGCAATGAATCAACAAAGAAAATCCAAAGGAAATGCAGAAATAGCCATGAACAAAGGAATGTCAAGAAACTTATGGGGTGATGCAAAAACTTTTTATTGGGAAACCATAAAGGGTTAAACGCATGCATTTCCAAAATTTAAAAAAAACGAAAAAAAAAAAAAAGGAACCTAACTGGACGCCTGAAGGAGCAAGTAGAAGAAGAGCCTAACTCCAAAGTTAACAGAAAAAATGAAACCATATATATGATTATCAAAATAAAGGAAATACAAACAAACCAATAGAAAAAAAAATCCGGAGATCTCACACTTCAGTTCTGAAAACATGAACAAACTGCAGAAGCCATTACTGGGATACAGCAGGGAGACAAGCTCACAGCTGAAAGTATGAAACCACATGACAACTGGTAGAAAGGAAAAAAGAATAACCTAAGAGGCACATACACACATTTATGCTAGCAAATCCAAGACCGGAGAGAAAAGGTTAAATTCCCAGACACATAGAAACTCCCACGATTAGGTCAGGAAACCTACAAAATCTCAGCTCTCTAGTAGTGACTGAAGCGTTTGAAGCAGTAATCAAACACCTGCCAGCACACAGAAGGCCAGGTCCAAGTCATTTTCCTGGGCCACTCTTCTAGGTATTTAGAGAAGGCAATGTCATGTCTTCTCATCAATTTCAGAAATGGAAGAGGTGGGTAGACTCTAATTTACAAGGATAAAGACCCAATTCAGATAAGGACATTTTAGGAAACAAATCCCATGCCATTTCAATAAGGAAAGATAATAAAAATTATAATTCTTTCCTTTTCTCCCTGTGCCTTCTTTAGGTTTTGAAAGGGTCACATTGTTTTTCTCTGAATTTTTTTGTTGAAAATCTTAGAATTCTTCTTGGAATTTTTTTGTCTTTTTTTTTTTTGACACAGTATTCACGGATCTTTTAGTTTCATATGCGACCTAGTGCTTTTCCTAATATATGCCACAGCTCCTGAACACCCATTAAGCATTTCACTTATTTGCTGCATGTGTCTCTTCTCTGTAACACTCAGCTTGGTTCTCAGAGTCCTGAGTGACTCTTGGTGGGTCTCCTTCTCTGCATTCTTCCCATTCAATTTTCCTTTCCTTTACTAGGAGCCAAGGTATTCCTCCTGAGGAACATATTGTGGAAAGCTATATGATATTTCCATTGTTCTGCCTGTCTTTTCCATTTTCCATCACCCAGACATGGGAAGTTCATGTCAATGTAAGGTCCAGGGGTTTATCCTCCCCGATGGCTGAGGAATACTCTGTTACCAAGATGGACCACACCTTCTTCATCACTAGTCTGCAAGGACCTTGAGGCTCAGTCCACAGTTCTGCTCAAGTGGGCTTTGCAAGCCGTCGATATAGGCCATCCCTTTCCTTTTGACTAAAGAGACTTGGTCAACATGTCTATACCCGTTCCATTACAAGTACAGTTAACTAATGATGACAACAGGTGCGGTCCAGGCCTCTTCCTGAAGAGTTAGCTCTGATCAGAACGTCACTTTCCTCGAAGACTTTGCAAAGTTAAGGGAAAACCAGGTAGACAGAGCCCTAATCCCTTAACCTTGTGTTTCAGAACTCTAGGAGATGAGGACAAAGGCAGTACCATATATCCATGCCCTCACCTTTTTCCTCAAAAAGGGACTTTCTGTCCGTTAGTCATCACTGACCCGTTGGAAAAAGACACTGACAATGGACTTGCTCACCCACGGGATGACAAACCCCATGGAGAGCTGTTGGTACCCAAGATGCCTCACTGTTTCTTGAGATCTAGATATTGTAGTGGAAATAGGACACCTTGCTGTCTCTGGAGAATTGTTGGCCTAAAGGAAGGTATAATGAACATCATTTTTTTCCTATTTATCTAGAAAGGGGAAATGGGACATTAACCCACAAGACAACCTGAGTTCCTGATCAGGCTCAGAGGGCTCTTGTTCTATCCTTCCCGGGGCTTCCTACCTAAAGCCATAGGATACCAAGGTCATGGGAGAGGGACAGCTGCTTCAGTGAAGCCAGCATCTGTGATGTCACAACACTTTGAGGTCATAGCAACCGATCCTCATAAACCCATGCCTGATCACTACACTTGGTTGGAGTATTCATGGGTGTGCCAATAGGACCCCTAGCCATCCCAAACCACTGGAGCCGCCTGGGTCTCTCACCAAGGCAATTTGTGAAGCGAGTCGGTATCACCATCTCCATGGCCCGATTCGTAGTGTTTGGTCCTGACTGTCAGCACCAGCCCTCTGGATTTCGGAGAAAGGCAAGAATCCACCATTCCATCTTAGCCAGGAAAGGTCAAGTAACAATCAGGCCTCAAGCAAACCTCAGGGGAGGGAATCTGAGCCCTGCACAAGGGTTAGGCCCTCCCACCCATTCACCAATCTTCTGAACAGGAGAAGGGCCACCCAAGGAAAGCTCAAAGGGAACACCCCCAATCATGACATAGACATGTCTGGAGTCTTCCACAGTGCAGACACAAGTGTTAGGGTTTTTAATCAAAGGAGCAGGACTGATACAAAGCGAAGGTCAAGCAAAGCTTAATTTCATTCCAAACATCGAGAATCATACTGACTGGTCAGGGCCTTCTCTTCCAAATTCGACCCCCTCCAGCATCACAGACTGACATGTATAGATGTAGTTTAGCTGGGCTATACACAGGTGGCCTTGAGATTACAATACACAGAGAAAACTGCACAGTGGTGCTAGGTCTGCCAGACATAGAAAAAAACTGCTAGTAACACACGGATGGACAATTGAATCTCAATTTACCTAGTAGATATAAGCTCCCCACTGACTGGATATCTTCATCTGCCCTGACCTGCCCTTATATCTAGGCTTTGAGAGTAAATACCTTTGGAAGGGGAAGTATCAATCTAAATTTACTGCATGAGGTCAATCTATGTATACTGCATAAACACAAAATGATTCCCTCTGGCCACCCAGGCTCTTACATTTCTCCCTATTCTTTGTAGATTAGTCCAATCCTTGACTTTTCATCCAGTTCTACATTCTCTGGTTATAAAGGGTTTATTGAGCATGTAATTCTAACATTTTTATTGCTCTCATTTTCTTTTGTACATGACACTAGTGTACAGTCGGCTGTATATTTACACTAGTGTAAATGACACTAGTGCACAGTCGGCTGATGACTTACCCATTTACCGCTTCATAGAACCCTTTCCATTTTTTTTTCTAATTTCCTTTATCTAATTAACTACCTATACTTTACATAAACAGGTAAAAATAGGAGCAACAACAAACTCATAGTCTTTTCAGTCTTAGATTTAGTCCACAGTGAACGGGATCTTTGGCTGTGGCTTCCACCTTTTGGGGTCATCTTCATCCTTGGCTCGTTTGATGTGACATGCGTGAATCCAGGCCCTGAAGCGTTCTACTTTACTGCTGTGGTGTGGTCAGGGTAACAGTAAAAGGTCCCATCCAGCGAGGCTCCAAGCTCCCCCCTTGATAATGTCATATCCAAACTAAGTGATTGGGTTGGAAAGGAAGTGGTTCCACCTCCGTCTCCATACCAGTGTGGGCAGTCTGGATCCCTGCATTTTTTTTTTTTAATACAGACTGTAATGCCTGCAGTGAGTGGAGTACAGACTGATCAGTCATTTCTGCTAGGGCAACCTTTTGTAGCCGAAAACAGAGCGGGAGCAGAGGTTCTCCCAAACATTTCAAATGGGGTCACCCTGTTTAAATAGTGTGTACATCTTGCCCTGAGTAGGGTGAAAGAAAGCAGATCTACCCATCCACTGCCCGTCTCCAGGGTTAGTTTTGTCAAGGTCTCTTTAAGAGTCCGGTTCATTCTCTCTACATGCCCAGAACTCTAGGTCTGATAGGCACAATGTAGTTTCCAATTTGTGCCCAGGGCCTTGGCCAATTCCTGTGAGACTGAACTCAAAATGCAAGGCCATTGTCTGACTCAACCGTGAGAGGCAGCCCAGACCTAGGAATTATTTTTCTTGTAGCTTTCTGGCTATCACTCCTGCCGTCTCATGTTTCTCGGAAAAAGCCTCAACCTGGCCTGAAATGGTATCTACAAAAACTAACATATACTTGTCCCCATATTTTCCGGGTTTTATTTCTGTAATATCTATTTTCCAATAAATTCCTGGTACCCTACCTCTTTCTCTTTTCCCTCTTCCAATTCTAGTTCCTTCCACATTAACTGCCTGGCACTGAGCACATCTATCAACTATATCCTGAACCATACACCGTAATTTAGAAGCCTGGAAGTTCCTTGAGTTTGAGTGACCCCAGGTGAGTACCCTGATGTATCTGGTCTACTAATTTCTTACCTAGTCTTCGAAGAAGAATTAAATTTCCTCTTTTAGTCTTAGCCCAGTCTCCTTTATAATATAATTTAGCCATTTTTGTAAATACTTTAAATCTTCCTCTGAATACTCCAGTTTATCTGGTAGGGATAGATCCAGGTGTGTAACCAGCTCTTGCATTGTTTCTCAGGCTGCTTGCTTTAAATCTCGATCTGATAATTGGTTTCCTTTTGAAATCAGATCAGTCCCCTTTTGGTGTCGCAAGACATGCATAACAGCCACCTCTTTTGGGTCCCAATATTTCTCTTCTTTTTTAATTCCTTTTCCTTCTGCTGTTAATAGGCTCCTTACTTTGTAAGTAGCTCCATGTATATGGAGAGTAGCAAAGACATACCTGTGGTCCGTATTGATGTTGGTGGTTTTACCTTTAGCCATCTGCAGTGCCTTAGTGATTTCAATCAGTTCTGCTTGTTGTGCCGAAGTTCCATGTGGCAGGGTGCTGCCCAGAATTCCTGCTCAGGATAAACTACCACAGCCCTCACATACCTCACATACCTCTTTCCATGAACAGAGTCATGTCTGCATCTGGGAAGGGCATGTCTCTGAGATCCAGTCTTATTCCTGTGACTTGGTTTAGGACCTCCGCACAGTTGTGTGGATGTTCAGCCAGCTCCTCTGGGAGCAGTGTGGCTGGATTTAGCACCACTTGGGGCTGTGAGATCACTCTTGGTTTGTTGAGGAGGAGGGCCTGATACCCTGTCACTCGGGTGTTCACCATCCATCAGTCAGTTGGAGTCTACGAAGGTCCGCGATAGCGTGTGTGGTGGTCAAGATGAGATTTTGACCTAATGGTCTAGCATTATATCTCATTTGGTTAAGACCTACATGTCCAACAAATTTAATTCCATTTGTCATTCAAGCAACCCTTCACAGTTTCAGGTTACCAAAGACTTTGGAAGCCACTTTAACAATTACCCATTAAAACCTTGAGACAGACAAATAACTATCTCCACTTCAGATGCCATGCTCTCCCGCCAACAAGGGGGAGGGGCTAGGCAGTCCACATCAGGCCAGAGAAGGCAAAGAATTCCCCAAAACAAAGGGGGTTTCGGCAGCTGCTGGGGAATATTTTTTAAAGTCTTTGGCTCAAGGTCGGTTCATCCCACAGTGCCAGTTCTGCTTACCAAAAGTGGTCCATTAGGCACTCATATTCCATGCTCAGCTCCAATGAGCATCAGCATGGGCACCTTAACTCACTCTTAGACTAACCCCAGTTGGCTACAGTCATAGCCCTTAACACACGAAATGAGTGAGTGAGAAGCCTCACATCTATTATGAAGACCAGAGAGATGAAAGTCAGAGTCCCTTTACTCTCTGCTTGCCCCATTCCTTCAATCATAACAAACAATACAACAGACAAAAAAAGGACCAGGCAAAGACAACCGTAGGCCCAACAATTCTTACCCATAACCTGCCACTGGTGGGGGCTTTCTTTATCCCTTGATCGCCTAGGAGGACTCGAACCCCCAAACCGCCCAGGGGGACTTGAACCCCCTGAATGTCTAGGGGTACTCGAACCCCCCTGACTATCCAGGGGGACTCGAACCCCCTGGAGTTCACCTAGGGGTTTTTGAACCCCCTCTAACCGCAAAGGGGAACTCGAGCCCCCTGACCATCTAGGGGGACTCGAACCCCCTGACCACCCAGGGGGACTTGAACCCCCATACGATCTACCAGCAGAGGATGGGGCATCTCCACATCCACACCAGCTCTGGGGAGCATGGCTGCTGCCAACTTCTACCAGTGGGCCATAGCCTGCAGCTCCATGCAGGATCCCATGATCTTACCTCCAGAGGCTTTTCCAAAAATTCCAATGCTGTTTCAGTTCTCATCATTTGAATTCGGGTGGCCCTCCAAAGATAGGGTCCTTATTCAAAGGAGCGAGACTGATACAAAGTGAAGTTCAAGCAAACGTTAATTTTGCACAAAGCATCGAGAATCATATTGACCGGTCAGGGCCTTCTCTTGCAAAGAGGCGACCACTCCCAGCCTCACAGACTAACATTCATAGTGGTAGTTTAGCCAGGCTATATAGACGTGGCCAATGAGATAACAATACAGAAAAAAACTGCACAGTCGTGCTAAGTCTGCTACACCACAAAAACAACAATGCTAGGTAACACATGGGTGGACAATTGGATCTCAATTTACCCTAGTAGATATATGCGTGCCCCTCTAATGGGATGTCTTCTCCTGGCCTGATTCACCCTTGTATTTAGGCTTTGAGAGTAAGCTCCTCTGGGAGGAGTAGGGTCAATTTAGTTTACTGCATGGGTTCAATATAAGTTTACTGCTGAAACACAAAATGACTCCCTCTGGCCTAGCAGCCCTTATAACGAGTACTTGTAGCGTCTCTAGAAATCGAGCCAAAATGTCTTCCAAATCTTCAAAACTGACGATGTACCAAAGGCAGATTCTACATCCTAGAACCTTAGGTCCAGAATGGACTCATGTACTTGGAGTCCACAGGAGCAAGCATGGAGCATGTTGGAAAAGACCCATAGCCCAAGTGAAGCCATCTGAAAGACTTCCGTGCCCGTTTCAGGAAGACAACTTGTATCTTTAAAAGGACGCATTGAAGAGGATTCAAATGTCAAAGAACCTGGAGCATTCCCACAGGGTCCTGCAGATACCCTCTGGAGGAGTACATGTAGATGTGACAGCACAAGCCTGCTTTCACCCTCTCATGAACATCCCCCAAATGGTTTCATGGGATAAGCAAACAGTGCCTCTTGTGGAAGATGGACGTGTTCTCATGGAGGCAGCAGAAGATGAACAGTGGGACAACAAAGGTCCACTAGAGAGCCACAGACAGCGTATGCTACAGGTTGGTGAGGATATTCAGGAAGACAAGGAACTGGAGAATGAACATTGGAGCTCTGAGCAAAGGTCTGGCATTTGAGGATGGTGGGAGGTTCTCTGAACCTGGCTGCCTTCCATAGAGATCTAGGTCCAAATTAAAGAAAACATCCCCTGGCCACAGTCAATCCTTGTACCCCGGTTATGTTTTTGTCTTTTTGTCAAACAATGCACATGCACATATTTGACAGAGAGACAGAGAGATCACAATCAGGGTGTAGAGCTGGAGAGGGAAAAGCTGACTTACCCCTGAGCAGGGAACCTGAGAACAGAGTCGATGCCAAGACCCTGGGATCATGAGTTGAGCTGAAGGCCGCCTCTGAACTGATAGGCACAATCCATGACACAATCTTTGACTTCTGAATACGTCCTAGTTCTAGACGTGAACCACTGCTCTGTCATTGTTCACAAATGCAGGGGAATGGATTTTGGCTTGGGCTGGTGTTGCTTGAGCAATCTGGCCTGCTTTGAGAGCTGGTATAGTTTGTCCTCTTGAGGTAAGTGACTTGGCTATGTACAAACTACACTCCCACGCATATTTAGGTAAAGAGAATTCCTCCATTGATAGCTTTTGCAGAGGGAATGAAACTATGTCTTGTTGTTCTATGCTTCTGTGGATGGTGATGTGAGTCCTCCTTGCCTCTGAATCTGGATCTCTGTTTCTGCTCCCAGATGAGGGACAGTTTTAGCTCTGAATTCTCAAATCCATGTTCAGCCCTCTTTTTTTTCTCTCACTCCTACTTCTCCTACAATAAGCACCTCTTTCTATTCCTTGGAGTCAATGACTTTCCTAAGCTCATTGTCATGTTTCATCATTCTTCCTTCTTTCTTTGGATTTGTTTCCTTATTTACCAATCCTTTTCTGCCAGGTCAAAAATTTGGTCCTTTGCTTCTGCCAGCTTCTTGGACTTTTCCTTCAGTCTGCTACCAATCTTTTAATGATGATTCTAAATGTTATTTAGAGAGACATTCTGTTCTTAATATATTTCAAATATTCTACACAAGGCAAAGTGGATCCAAGTAATCTGTAGGCAAAATAAGATTTTAGAGAAGTATATATTTCCAACAGTATTTATAAAATATTACCTCTATGTAAGGCATCATCCTGGACTTTGTGGAAAACACACAAAGGAGTAAGAAGTGGCCCTTCAAGAAACATATACAATATCAAGGTTTAACATGAAGCAGCATGTCTTCTCTAAGTAAAAAAGCATTGTACCAACTGACTTTACTGAAACTTTATATTTATTGCTCTCGTTTTAGGTCACAGTGTCCTTCTGCATGCAGGCTGCTATAACGGACATGATATAGACTGAATAGCTTATAAAGAACAGGAATTTATTTCTCACAGTTCTAGAACTGAGAAGTTCAAGATTAAGGAATGGGCAGATCCAGGGAGAGCCCACTTCCTCATAGATGGCTATCTTCTCACTGTAAACGTACATGATGAATGAATCAAGAGAACTCTCTGGGGTCTCCTTTAAAAGGACTGTAATCCCACTTATAACCTAATCACCTCCCAAAGGCCCCTATGTTTTAATACTATCACTTCCAGAGTTAGATTTTGTAATATGATTTTGGGAGACATAAACATTCACACCATAGTATATATAAACAAAAGAGACACAAAAACAACAAACAACAAAAATTATTTTAACTACCTATTATTTGCAACTACATAAAATTTTAATTTGTTTCTATATAATATTAAATAACTCATTTGAGTGATTCACTTATATCCAATGCATCTGAGTGCAATTAAATCTGCTTACCCAACATATCCAGCAGCATATTTCTTCAGACTATCCCATTCCCCACCTTACAGGATTTACCACAATTAGAAGACAGGGGATAGAGGATAGATAGATAGATGTATACATAAACACACTTGTACATACACATATGCATATATTTTCCTGTTAATGATACTCATGCAAATAAAATTTAAGCTCAAGGAAACCTGTCTTGTGTGTTACTTAATATCCAGTTTTTAGTCAACATCCAAAAACAAATAATTCAATAAAAACATGGATAGAAGACATGAACAAGTGTTTCCCCAAAGAACACATTCAAATGTTCAGTAGATACATGAAAAGATGTCCATCATCATGTATCATCAGGAAATTGCAAAGCAAAACTAGAAAGAGATACCACCTCACACCTGTCAGAATGGCTAACATCAACACTACAAGAAACAAAAGGGGTTGGAGAGGATGTGAAAAAGTAACACTTGTGGGGGCTGCCTGGGTGGCTCAGTGGGTTAAGCCTCTGCCTTCAGCTCAGGTCATGATCTCAGGGTCCTGGGATCAAGTCCCACATTGGGCTCTCTGCCAGGCATGGAGCCTGCTCCCTCCTCTCTCTCTCTACTTGTGATCTCTCTCTGTCAAATGAATAAAATCTTAAAAAAAAGAAAAAGTAACAATTGTGAACTGTTGGTGGTGATGCAAACTGATACAGCCATATTTGAAAACAGTATGGAATGTCCATAAAATTTAAAAATAGAAGTCCTTTGTGATCCAACAATCCTGTTGGTGTGTATTTACCCAATGAATTTAAGAAAATTTATTCAAAGGGATGCTAGCACCCCTATGTTTATAGCAGCATTATTTGTAAAGCTAAGATATAGAAAGAACCCAAGTATCCATCAATTGATGAATAAATAAAGAATAAGTGGTATGTATATACAATGGAATATTATTCTGCCATAAAAAAGACTGAAATCTTGCCATTTGCAATAACATGGCTGGAACTAGACAGTATAATGCTAAAAGTGAAATAAGTCAGTCATAGAAAGACAAATACCTTTACTCATATATGGAATAAAAGTAACAAAACAAACAAGCAAAGGGGAAAATAATAACACATAGAAAGAGAAACAAAGCTAGAAACAGACATTTCATAACGAAGAACAAACTGATGGTTACTTGAGGGGATCTGAAAGGAGTGATGGATTAAATAAGTGATGGGGGTTAATTAGAGCACTTGTCATGATGAGCACCGAGTGCTATATGTTATATTGTACACATGAAACTAATAAAACCATATATGTTAACTAACTGGATTTCAAATGAAAATTTTTTTAAAATCCCAGTTTTTAGCTCACATTCTGGCTTACAAAAGGGATTTAGTCAGGAATTTGGAGATTAGTTAATGAACAAATAAGGGGTGAACATGCAGTTGTTAGATAAAATTACTATCCTTTCTGGCATGACTTATACCTTTTATCTAGAATTAATTTTAGCACTTTAGACTCTTCCTATTTTATTTTGAGTCATTAAACAAAAATTTCCTCAAAGGACCTTAGACTCCATCCAATTTGAGCAACAGTGTGAGAGAGGAAATGGTGTCCAGGAGGAAAAAAAAAAAAAAGAGAGATAAAACTACTTTTGTTTACTAGTGAATGCATAGTTCTTCCACAGAAGAAGCTCTAAATGGTCATGGCTCCAGCTTTATATGTGTTCAGTCATATGTTCAGAAGTAGGTAACACTATCAAAAAATATAAAGCATCTGAGATTATTTTCCCTTATTTGAAATCTGGTGTATGAGTCTGCCGTGGTTTCTTGGGTGTTGATAGAAGACGCAGACTCATGGTTCAGAAATAATATAGTTTATTATTCACAGCATTAGAGGTAGCCAGAATATTAACAGTATTTGTGTGTGTGTGTGTTTCTGTGTGTGTGTGTGTGTGTGTGTGTGTGTGTGTGTGTAGGGGTGGGAGTTATATATCAGTTCTGAGCCTCAGTTCCCACAAGAAGAATCAAAACAGAGGCAGATAATATTTGCAAACACAACAGGTTAAGTTAAAAAAAAAAGATACTATTTCTGTCCTCCAAGTCTATTCAATACAACCATCTTCAAAGGATGGTCTAGAACAAATAATAAATGCAGAAATGTAAGCAACCAATTGAAAAGTGTCTCCCAAGAAACACACTTTGAGAGTCTTCCTTTGACAAAAATACTATAGGATATTACATGAATCAGGTGCATTGAATACTGGAAGGTTAAAATTACAAGGGACCAAATATTTTTAAGCAGTCTGGCATCCAGTAGAGTTCAAATAGGTTTTATAAGATTGAGGAAAGAAGCCATCAAAACCTGGGCCCAGGGGCGCCTGGGTAGCTCAGTGGGTTAAGCCTCTGCCTTTGACTCAGGCCATGATCTCAGGGTCCTGGGATCGAGCTCTGCATCAGGCTCTCTGTTCAGCAGGGAGCCTGCTTGCCCCCCTCTCTCTGCCTCTCTGCCTACTTGTGGTCTCTGTCTGTCAAATAAATAAATAAAATCTTAAAACAAAACAAAACAAAAAACCTGGGCCCAATTTTCCCAAAAGTATGATTCTGATTCTAGTCTCTATGATGTTATCCCTTGAAGACAATGTCTCTAATTGAGTTGAATTAGTTTACTAAAGAGCATACCCCCATTTGTTGTAGGAAATGAACAATATGCAAGAGGCAAAATGCCACATGGAAGCCACCTGGTCTTCAGTGGAATATAGAATCAGTTCCTTTGGGATGAATTTGTTCCACATTTGACTTCCCACTTAAGGGAAAATAAGAGTGCCTTCCAATAGATTTTAAATAGGAAATGACAACGGAAGCTTATACAAGATTATAAAATGGGAAATTTCATTTAGATAAGCAATAATTTCAAAGTCATCTTCTTAATATTACAGACTCTTCACATAATCATAATTTTGTTTTGGTATTATATGGTAATTTCAAATATAGTAAATATAAAGAATTTACCTCTGTAATTATAGCGATTCTGGTCGTAGTTTAATGGCAACAAAACTTCAAGTTAGAAGTATGGTCTACCAATTATGAATACTTTTAGAAATGGTGTGTCATCTTCACTCCACTTGTCTCACTAAAACAGTGAGCCAAAAAAAGTAGGTCCAAGCTGTTTACTATGGTCAAAATGAGTTGCTTTTGCACTTGGTAAAGAAGCAGTCATATTTTGGAAGAAGAAACTGAGGCTATTAATATTTTCAACTTATTTTCAGAAAAGGAAAGAAAGGATAATCTAAGCTAAAGCCAAAATCTTACACAAGGTGGCAGGAGAATGATCTTTTCCCAGATAAAGGGTTTTTCAACTTAGCCATGTTAGGAGGAAGAAGAGATGAGACATTGTGGACTTGACTAACGTTTGTACACTGTTCAAAAAGTTTTCAAAATAATGTGTATTATTTTTCTTCTTTTAGTTGAGACAAAAACAAACAAACAAACAAAAAACCACTAATGAGCTTACTCTTAAAAGGAGGTAAACAAAAAACTAACAAAGATTGAGTGTTAGGTATTGTCCCCCTCCTTTTTTTTTTAAATTATGTTATGTTAGTTACCATACAATACATCATTAGTTTTTGAAGTAGTGTTCCATGATTCATTGTTTGTGTAAAACACCCAGTGCCCCATGCAATATGTGCCCTCCTTAATACCCATCACCAGGCTCACACATCCCCACATCCTTCTCATCTTTAAAACCCTCAGTTTGTTTCTTGGAGTCCATAGTTTTTCATGTTTCATTTCCCCCTCCAATGCCCCCACTTCATTTTTCCTTTCCTTCTCCTAATGTCCTCCATGCTATTCCTTAGGTTCCACAAATAAGTGAAACCATATGATGATTGACTTTCTCTGCTTGACTTATTTCACTTAACATAATCTCCTCCAGTCCCATCCATGTTGATGCAAAAGTTGGGTATTCATCCTTTCTGATGGCTGAGTGATATTCCATTGTATCCATAGATCACATCTTCTTTATCCATTTGTCTGTTGAAGGGGATCTTGGCTCTTTCAACAGAATGGCTATTGTGGACATTGCTGCTATGAACACTGGGGTGCATATGGCCCTTCTTTCCAGGAAAATAGAGCTAGCCTATGACCCAGCAATTGCACTACTGAGTATTGACCTCAAAGATACAGATGTAGTGAAAAGAATTAGGTATTGTTAAAGCACAAATGCAGGGGATAGAAGTTATGGTACAGAAGAGGGAAGGGCAAGCATATGGCAGAGTAGAATAAAGTAGCTCAGGAAGAAATTAGTCATATCCAGATATTGTAAGGCATGTGGGGTTGGCAGGGAGAGCATGAGAAATCATGAGAGAAGAGAGAGAAAATGGACCAGGCAGGAGGGTTTATAACATTTGAACATCTAAGGTAAGCATATGCAAAGCAGAATAGGGAAAGAAATAAAAGTTTTTATAAGACTCAATACATAAGGAATAACGTGGAGGACACTGGGAGATGGAGAGAAGTGTGCTGGGGGAAATCGGAGGGAGAGACAAACCATGAGAGACTGTGTACTCTGAGAAACAAACTGAGGGTTTTGAAGAGGACAGTGGCAAGTGGTTGGGTGAGCCCAGTGGTGGGTATTAAGGAGGGAATTTATTACATGAAGCACTGGGTGTGGTGCATAAACAATGAATTTTGGATCACTGAAAATAAATTAAAAGAAAAAAAAAAGACTGACTACAGACATGGACCTCAGTGTAACACAGATATGGAACTCACTGGAATACCAGCCACTTCCCACCGACACACACAGACTATGATAATAATAAATAATAATGCAATTAAGAAAATTGCCTGCCAAATAATTTTTCCTCTTTTTTATTTTTATGATTATTATTTTTATTTTATTTTTAAAGTTTTTATTTAAATTCCAGTTAGTTAAAATAAGGTTAATATTAGTTTCAGGTGTACAATATAGTGATCAACACTGCCATACAACGGCTTAAATAAAAAAATGAAAAAAAAATTTTTTTAAAGATTTTATTTTTAAAAACCTCTACACCCAAGGTGGATTTCAAACGTACAACCCCAAGATCAAGAGTTACATATTTTACTGACTGATCCAGCCAGGCACCCCAACAAATAAAAATTTTATAAAATTGTTGAGTTTGTGGGAGTCTCATTTGCTCAGTCAGTTAAGTGTCTGCCTTTGGCTCAGATCATGATCTCAAGAGTCCTGGGATCGAGCCCCATATTGCTCATGCGCTCTCTCTCTCTCTCTCTCTCTCTGGCTTTTGCTCTTAAATAAATAAATAAAATATTTTTTAAAAAAATTGTTGAGTTTGTTTAACTAGTTTTAAACTAGTAGACAGAGATGAAGATAAAGTATGATGTCATGGCAGGGAAAAATACAACTTACACGTTTTAAAAATAAAATGTGCAATGCAAGTTACATCACTTCTTTTATCACCACACAGGGACTTTCCCTACTGAGTTGTTGTAATGTAAGGACCTATTTTATATTTTTATATTTTAGCAAGAGGCTTCCATTGAGGTTAACCCTGAAACTGTCTTTGCTCCCCTTCCCCTAGGGGTTTCACTTAAAAACAAGACCTGGAAATCAGCTCCAGGTAACAAAGCCCATATACAAGGGTGGGTCAGGCCAGGTGGAGACATCAATCAGCGGGAGGGGGGGGGGCGGTGTTTGCATATTGTCTCCCTAGATACTAAGGAGTATGCCCCACTCCTCTGCCCTTTGGGAACCGTTTTGGCACCAATCCTAATCAAGGTGTAATAGGCTGGGTCAAATGTCTATACTAGGGTAAATTGAACCTCAATTGGTCACCTAGCCTCACTGTGGAGTTTCCTGTGTGTGTTAAAATCTCATTGGTCACCTGTGCGTGGCCAGGCCTGACTTCATGGCCTTTGCCCTTAAAAGCTAGACTGTGAAACAGTGAAGGGTTGCCTTCTCTCATAAGAGGTGTGGCTCTGAACGTTCGGTTAGATTCTTGATGCTTGGCATGAAATAAGGCTTTGCTTGACCTTCGCTTTACATCAGTCTCGCTCCTTTAATCATAGACCCATTATTGGGGCATAACAGTATTAATCTTATAGTTATAAGTCCACAATGCATCCATCATCCATTCTACCCCTTAACATTCCCCTTTGGACAGACCCATGATCTAGAACAAGCCTTATTTTATAGTGCCTTGTAGGAGATTTTTGCTGCTGCCTAAATTGCCTACTTTCCTCTCACCATTACCACAGAAATTGGGTCCACTGAAACAAAGGGGTAGTGTAAGAAATTAACAACTTCCATAAATCTCTTTAAATCATAAAGTATAAGATAGTGATACCTTTTTTTCTGCCACATAACCAATTCTTGCAAGAATAAGGTCATATAAGAGAATTTACAACACATGCTAGCATTATTCTACTGGACCCAGATCATTTGTATGTTTCTCTGTCTCTGAGAAATGTAGTTATTTACATGACTGAAACCTACAAATTGTTTGATATGACTACTAATATCACCTACATTATTTTAAAGCCTGTTTAAGGCTTCTGAAATACATAGGTTTTGTAAACACTTATTAAGCATCTTGTATATATCAAACACTTTAAAAATCTCTGCTTTAAAAACAGAACAAAAAAACTCTACCTCAATGGAACTTTGAGTCTGAAAAAGATACAGGCAATATACAAGGCAACAGATAGAATAATTACATATTTGATTATATACTCCGAGGATGTCACATTAAATTGATATGAAAATGATGAGAAGGATCTGGATTTCTTGTCAAAATTTTTTGCCTTAAAAAGAAATTGATATTTAGGGAAAGTTGTTACTGAAAGAGGTCCTGTGTCGACCAAAAATGTTAAACCATGATCTGAATAAATTTTCCAGTTGTGATCATTGCTTTGTTTAGCTGTCTTATATTAAGACTGAATTTATTAATTCAGTCTCAGATTTCAGTAAGTCTTTTTTTAATAATTTTATTTATTTATTAGAGAGAGAGAGGGAGGGGCAGAGGGAGAGGAAGAACCAGACTCCTTGCTGAGCAGGCAGCTGATGCAGGACTGGATCCTAGTACCCTGGCATCATGGCCTAAGCTGAAGGAAGACACTTAACCAACTGAGCCACCCAGGCACTCTAGACTGTAAACTTCTTAAAGGTAAAAAAGTTTATTCTTCTAGAAGTTCCACAGACATTTCTAACATCCATAATAAAGCATGTACTGATGTAAAATGCCAGCAAATCAAATTATTTAGAAAAGAAAGAAAGAACGAAAAGATATATCTGGATAAAGAGAAAAACAGAAGATCTAATAATACATTGAATTATTAGAGCAAAGAGTGGAGGAAGAGAAAATAAATATGAAATAGAGATTTCCACTAAAAGAAAAAATTTGAATAAGGCAGGAGATTTAGAAAATTATTATGACAGACTTGAGAAAAAATAAAATAGGAGTTTTTAGAAAACAGCAATGAATGAAAAGGTAAATTGTTCCTACCTCTATAATATTAGCTGTTTGTTGTTGTTGTTGCTAATTTACCTATTTAAGCTAATAAACAAAGAAAGGTTTCATTTAGGTATAAGGTTTATATATATATATATATATATATATATATATATATATATATATATATTTTCCAATATATATACATAAATTTTCATTGTTAGAAAATGTGTCACAGAAAGTGTTTAAACTTTAAGATACAGATGCAACATGTAAAAAACTACATTGTTTGAACGTCTAATTTGTAAATGCTGTTAGAGGAAACTTGGTGGAAATGTCCTTATGTGGTTGTGTTTCTGGAACTAAGTATATTTATTAATAAGGAATAGTTTAAAATTATGAAATGACCAGGAGTGGACAATTTTCCTAATTCTATCAGCTCTTTGCAGCTTTTTTATTAGCCCCCTTCAGGAATACCAGCTTTATTTATCCAATTAAATTGTATATTAATATGCTTTTGACTTTTGGCCTTTCTCTTCATTCTGTTCTTTTTTTTTTCCCGTAAATTACATGTTTCTGCTTAACAGCTACTATCAATTCTTTGATATGAATTCTCAGCATCAATTTACTAACTCCAGAGATGAAGCAGCATCAATATTTAGAAGCGAAGAATACAAAGCCTTGGGCATCTGGATGGCTCAGTCAGTTAAGCATCTGCCTTTGACTCAGGTGGTGATCCCAGGGTCCTGGGATGGAACCCCAGTTTGAACTTTCTGCTCAGCTGGGAGCCTACTTCTCCCTCTCCCTCTGCCTGCAGCTCCCTTTGCTTGCGTTCTCCCTCTCTTTGTCAACTAAATAAAATAAAGTAAAATAAAATAATGTAAATAATACATTTATTTATTTATTAAAATGCAATTATTACACAATACATAATGTATTGCATAATTATAATAATGATTAAATGATTTATTAAATATTTATATTAAATATATCGATTTAATTAAATAACTATTTTTTAGAATTTAAAATATTTCAAATTTAGATTGTTAAATATTAAATCATTAATTTAATAAATAAATATCTAAACATAATTAAATAAAATAATTTATTTATTAAAATGAATAAAATAATGTTGTCATTATCTGAGCATGTATTTTTAAATAGTCTAAAAACAACCATCTAATAAAGTCTAAATACATTGAGATCAGATATTTATACAAGTTCACCCAGACACTCAACCCACAGAGAGTTTCAAAACATTTGTTTTTTTTAAAGATTTTATTTTTTTCTTTGACAGAGAGAGATCACAAGTAGGCAGAGAGGCAGGCAGAGAGAGAGAGGAGGAAGCAGGCTCCCTGTGGAGCAGAGAGCCTGATGCGGGACTCGATCCCAGGACCCTGAGATCATGACCTGAGCCGAAGGCAGTGGCTTAACCCACTGAGCCACCCAGGCGCCCCTCAAAACATTTGTTTTTATCTACTACTCAAAATACGATTGTAATGTATTTATTTATAACTTTGACATAGCAAGGAAACTTGGAGGAAAAGGAGACATTTGCTTTTAATATTTGAAAATTATTTTGTTGATTTAAAAAAAATAAAAACCTTAACACATGAGCATTTCTTCTTAAATAACACTGTGAAGTTTCTGAGTCGCATTCTATTAAAAGTGCTGATAAAATGGCCTCAGTTACTCATTTAAATTATCAGCTGAATGGGTAACAAATGAAGTAGAGAGCTTTTTAATTATTTATGAATGTATTGCTTGTGGATGGAGTGCCACAGAGTCACCTCTCTTTTTGGCTTTGTTTTGTGAGCAGCAGTGGAATCTATGAATGAGATTAAACATAAGGACATTCACAGAAATTATTAATGAACTTCTGGGGAAGGGCAATAAGTGCAAGGAAAAACTGCAGCAAGACTAATTACAAATTTCAAGTGGTCATTGCTTAATTATAGAAGCTTTTAAGTTCAAGTAATATATCTTTTTTATGAGCCTATTATATTGTATTAATTACCACAAACTGCACTCTTGAACACTTATCTTTTCACATATTTCTTATTCTTAGTACTTAAAATTACCCTTATGATTGATAAGTAAATGGATTTTACTGACAATGCATTTATTTACATAAATAAATAATGCTGTTTATATATATAAAAACAATTGAATATGTGTATGTGTTCAATGAAATTTTTTTTTTCAAATTAACATCTTAATTCTACCACATTGGTTACAAATAGATATAGACTTTATAGATTCATCAAATATTTTATTCTCAAATTTATATCTCCTTTGTGAAGTAAATGAAACTGTATATATTAAATATAATCCTATCACATGTAACAGTTACTAGTGCATCCCAGGACATACATAGGTCAGGTCCTACTCAAGGCATCACGGATAACTGGATTTAACTTTCTATCCTGGGAGTCTTCTGTATATTTCTGTGGCTTTTATACTACAATCAGGAGGAAGAATTCTTTTGCTAAAAGCTTCCAAATCACTATGTGAGTAGATTATTTGTAGACTAGTGATATAATATTATAGTTTAATATGTAAAGCATGATAAAATAAAATGCTATTGCCATATTTAATTTATTCAGAAAAGCATTCATTTAGTTATCAAGCATTCATTTGCTTTTTTAAAAGATTTTATTTATTTATTTGACAGACAGCACAAGTAGACAGAGAGGCAGGCAGAGAGAAAGGAAGGGAAGCAGGGTCCCTGCTGAGCAGAGAGCCTGATGTGGGGCTCTATCCCAGGACTCTGGGATCATGACCTGAGCAGAAGGCAGAGGCTTTAACTCACTGAGCCACCCAAGAGCCCCAAGCATTCATTTTCTTTATACAGAAGAGATAGAACAATATTATATAGTAGAAAATACAGTAAATAATCTAGAAACCTTGATCATTGTGTTTTGGCAATTTTAGAACATAAAATTAGCTAAAGCTCAAGTGCAAGTTATATTTGTATCCTAGGAGGAAAAGTTAATTAAAAGTTTGTTTATTACCATAGTTTAACACTTCAACAAAATGATAATGAGTCAAAAATTAATGAATATATGAAGTATACAATAAAAACAATAATCTTGAGTGTATGTGACTCACTGTAGGTATTGATAGGCTAGAAATCAAAGGGAAAGTATCTATAGGGTTTGTTCAGTTCCATGCTCATCAGATTAATAGGCTTTCTCATATTGCTTCCTTCAACACATTAATTTGTCTAATGAAGTTTTCAAGAGTTAAAGACAGTGATAGGTTCATGGCTGGAGAGAAGGTACAGAATCTAAGATAGTTCAGCAGTGCTTATTATTTAAGAGAAAGACAGCATGGGAGGTGAGGGGTGGAAGGAAAGGGATAAGAAGAGAGAATCTTAAGCAACCTCCTTGCCCAGCACAGAGCCTAAAGGGGCTTCATCTCATCGCCCTGAGGTAACAACCTGAGCTGAAATCAAGAGTCAGATGCTTATCTAATTGAGTCACCCAAGTGCACCATTTTTTCCCCTGTATCTTTATTTTCATCTCTTTCTGTAACTGAGTTTCCCTTTAAAATCAGGACTTGCATACACAACCTAAATAATTATTTTGGGATTTGATCACGTGGAAGAGGAGAGAATGAGAAGAGCTAAGTGGTCCAGGAGAAACATATATGAGTTCAGACTGAGTGGATTATGATTGTGGACAACTGAGCATCAATCCTAATGCACAGAATACATCTCAGAATTATTTTCCTGAAACAAGAAAGAATCTGTTTAACCCACTGGCTTCTGCATCCTATCCACAGTGGTTAAAATTCATCCCAGAAGTAATTAATGTCCCTGACTTTTCTATTACTGGGCATGAGAGAGGAGCTGAGTGGGCTTGGTCAGTGTCCCACCTAATGAAAGGCAGAGCAGATTCAGGCAATATATATATATATTAGGCAATATATATATATATTATATATATATTCAGGCAATATATATAATATATATATATATATATATATATATATATATATATATATATATATATATATTAGTTCTTTCCAAATTAGATTTAATGGGATTCTGTTTTTCATTCATGAATTCATTTTACATTTTATATTTTATCGATTTTTCTAAGCTTTGGCCAATATTCACTGCATTTTTGAATAGCTTTTATCTATTATTTTAAATCATTTTTCTGCTACATTTGTTTAGTCATGATTATCCATTTCTTCTTCCAAGTTTTTCAGATATGTGATATCAATTTCCAAATAAATTATTTAAAATGTTTATTTTTTATACTAAACTCCTTGAAAAACATTGATATATGTATTATGGCATATTGTTCCCCTTTCAACTTATTTTTTAAAATGTGAATGTGCCTTGGCAAATATATATTGTTTCATTTTATGTTTATGTAGATTCTTCATAATTTTCCCAAGTTCATTGGCTTATGGTTTATATTTTTTAAATAATTTTCCTACTGCCAATTAATAGATTTTTTTCCATTACCTTGTCTAAGTAGCTATTGCCATTATAAGTAAAAAGCATCTGGAAATTTATATCCCTGTCCAGTTTCCTCAAATCACTCATTATTTTCAGGATCTAGTTGGATTTTCTTACAGGTTCCAGGTGGACAAGCTTTTGAACTGGTGCTAATTATTATTTGTTTGTTTCTGGCTTCCTGCATTTACCAGCTTAGGGATCATTTTTAACAATTATGATGAAATGAGGCATCATATTCTTATTCTCAACTTCATTAATAATGATATTAGTGTAACATGTCCTACAAAATAATAATAGATACATGTAAAATAATTTCATTGACCAAAAAAGTGGTGGAAAATGTAAATAAGACACAGTGGCAGCCAACTAGTCATTTCAAGTTGAGCTATTTTTTCCCCCTTTATCTCCCTGTCTCTTTAATTTCCTGTAGCACATTCCTACAAAGTATTTTAAGGTGTTTTATATGCACATACATAGAGATCATCATGGAGTCTAAATCTAATAATTCCTTGTCAGTTTTAAATATTTTAAGTATTGTTCATTCCTATGTCAGTTGTCTAGTAACTTTTTCTCCACACTGCACTTAATTGCAAGGAAATATTTAATTTTAATATAAATTAATTAATCACTTTAATAAATATTTTTACCTTATGGATTAATCTTTGATGCTTATTTCTTAATTTTTTTTAACTTTTAAAATTTTATTTATTGAGAGAGAGAGTGAGAGAGAGAGAGAACAAGCACAAGCAGGGGAAGATGCAGAGGGAGAGGGAAAAGAAGAAGCAGGTTCCCCACCAAGCAGGGAGTAAAGCTCAGTCTCAGGGCCTTGGGATCATGATCTGAGGTGAAGGCAGAGGCTTAGCTGGCTGAGCCACTGAGTCTAATTGTTATCTTTGATATTTAAGGAAATACTTTATCATCTCTAATTGATCCCCTATGTCACAAATACAGTTTTCTCTATGGTGCTATTAATTTTATTGTCTTCAAATGAGATTCTTTTTCTAGAAGCATTTTTAATCAGTCTCTTAGGTCTATAATTTAGTTTTTATACATTTCCATTAATATTTTATTTTATCTTCATCATCTCTGAGTATTCCTGACCAGTACTCATTGGTCAAATCTTTCTTATTAATCTATTCCAAAAATTTGTTTGTTTCTATAATATTTTGTTATGACTGCTGTCGTTCTTAGGTTTTGCCTTTATATTCTTTTTGTTTTGTTTTGTTGTTTTATGCTTTGGTGTTTTTGTTGTATTGTTTTGTTTTTCTTTTGAATTAATACAATTAAACCTTTAGATTTCTTTCATACCTTTAATTATTGTCACTTATTTTCACAAATGATATTACCGTAGTACAGTAATTCTAAATATTTCTGAATTAGCTGTATTATTTCTTTTTAGGTATAAAGTTAACTTCCAGTTACATGGACTTAATATTTTGGTCATTCTATTCTAGTTTTATTGCCTTATCATTGGAAAATATAGCCTGATACTTAACTCTAGGGAATGATGTGGGAGAGCTAGGTTCTTGTCTCTTGGAGTCAAAGAAGGAATCTCGTGGGCAATGGAGAGTGAGGAAGTGACAGAAGTTTATCAAGTGAATATATAGAAAAAGCTCTCACAACTAAGAGGGGTCCCCACACAGTTAACAATGAGTGCCTTCAGGGTTTATTTTTTATAAAAAGGTAACCAGGCAACTTTAATCCTTTTAACATCTCTATCAATAACTCCTGCAATGGCTTACCTCCTTTTGAGGGTCTGATTATTCTTTTTTGGTTACAGGTGTTTATCATAGAGACACCCACCCCACATGACCCACTCCATACACCTAGGGCAGGGTGGTCCTCCATCCCACATGCCTAGATCAGGGTGCTCTTCCCGGGGTAGGGTGGTCCAATTTATCTCTTTACCACATCACATTTTGGGGATTTCTGAGAGCCTGTTCACAAAGTTCCCTATGGATCTCTTCCTCCCTAGCCCCACCTGTCCGTTACTCATTTTGAGAGTTGATATTACCAAAGTACTGTAATTCTAAAAATTTCTGAATTAGCTGTATTATTTCTTTTTAGGTATGAAGTTAACTTCCAATTATATGAATTTAATATTTTGGTCATTGTTTTCTAATTTTATTGCCTTATTCTTGGAAAATATAGCCTGATGTTTAACTCTAGGAATTTATTGGCATATACTTCTGGCCTAAATAATGGCCTGTTTGTGTAAATGTTCAACTTATGCTTATATACTTACTGAAGACTATTGTTTTGGGGTCAGGATGGCTACATTTATTAATAGATCAGAACTATTAGATTCTCTAAATTTTGATGTCTCTTAATTTAATCTAATTAAATTATCAGTTAATGAAAGAAGTTAAATTTTTTATGTACTACTGCATCTAAACTTATCAAAGTCTTTTGCTATTATTAGACAAGTATGTCATCCTGTTTTTATACCAAGTCTTACATTAAAAAAATCATACTATATGAAATATTACTTATTATTATTATTATTATTTTTAAAGATTGTATTGATTGGGGTACCTGAGTGGTTCAGTCAGTTAAGTGTCTACCTATAGCTCAGGTCATAATACCCGGGTCCTGGGATAGAGCCCCGCAGGGGGTTCCCTGCTCAGTGGGGTGCTTCTCCCTCTCCCTCTGTTATTCCCCCTCCTGTGTGCATGTTTTTCTTTTCTCACTCTCTCTCAAATAAATAAGTAAAATTTAAAGATTATCTCTCTCAAATAAATAAGTCAAATTATTTTTCTCAATGGGAGGGAGAAGCAGACTCTCCACTGAGCAGGGAGCCTGATGCAGGGCTCAATACCAGGACCCTGGGATCATCACCTGAGCTGAAGGCAGACAACTTGAACCGACTAAGTCACCCAGGCACTCCAGTTGTTTATTTATTTATTTTTATTATGCATATGTTTTATCTCTCTTTTCTTCAAGTCTTTTTTTCGATCTTTTTACTTTTTTACTTTTTTCATAAAACTGAATTATTTCAAGATGACTTGGTCATCCTCTTTTACCCCACCCCATAGGTCATAGAGTACATTTTAACTGTTAAAATATTAGTATTTAAGTGCTGCCTACACAAATTAAGGCAAATTATCTGTGGTCTGTATTCCTGAAAATATTTTTTTTTTATTATGCCTTCCTATTCCAGTGACATTTTATAAGGATCTAAATGTTTACATTTGTGATTATTTTTTTCAAAATAATAAAGCTATTACTTCATTCTTTTTTATATCTGATGTTATTTAAAAAATTTCTGTCAGTCGGATTCTTGTTTCTTTATTAATGAATTATTTTTTTTCTAACACTTATGATTTTTTTTTGTCTTTGGTATGTATGCCCTAGTTTGGGATTCATAGAGTCAACTATAGTTATGAATATTTTCTTTCTTTTTTTGTATGTAAGTTTTAATCCAGTGTCTTGACTATTTTATGCTTGAGAAATAGATGTACATTAATATTCAAATATTTCTTTCCTTTTTCTTCTTTCATTTAAAAAAAAAGTCATTTATTTATTTAAAAAAATATGTATTCATTTATTTGGAGTAGAGAGAGAGGGTCATGAAGAGTGGCTGATTATATACTTTCAATTTGGGAGGAGGTTAGGGATAGCACAAGCCTCCAAGGTATTTTATAAACAAGGTTTCCAGGACCTTGAGGTGGCTAGCTATTGTTAGGGAAAGGTCATTTATTACTATTTAGTAAAAACTCAGGGAAGAGACTCTTCTGATGTGTATCAGTGGGTATATGCTTGGGAGATGATTGCCAATGTATATCTTGAGGGCAGGGGTGGGGAATAGAGATAAAGAAGTTTCCAAAGTAATTTTTACATGTGAAAGTAGATTTTCAATATCCTGGGGGGGTGGACTAAGAATGCTTTTTGCCCTGAGTAGATGTGTCCACATGGAAGCAGCTGAGTCCCCAGAGGAACTTCAAGGATTTGTCAACAGGCTATGAGTAGTAAGGAAATCTAATTTTTTCTCTAGCTTTTGTTCCACACGTATCACCTACATCTTACACCTCTTTTATATTGATAATTTTAATGCTTTGCTGGTATCCAGATGACTATATCCTTAAGTGACTTCTTATCTCTATTGAATCCATTACGTATTCTATCCATTGTATTCTTAATTCAAATAGATTACATATATTTAATCTATTAGTACCACTAGGTTCTTATTCTTGTTATTATTTCAAAATCTTTCCTTAATTCCTTACATTATTTATTGGGTATATTTTAAATCCCTGATATACTCACTTATTATATATAAGCTGTCAACCTTATTCTTATTTTGAGGTAGCTATATCTTTTTGGGTTTTAGGATGAAAGAACCGCGGATCCCCTTACCCAAGAATCCAACACTGCCACTGGATGCAAACAGCAAGAGGTTTATTGTCACGCAGGTACCGGCGGGTGGTCGGCAGCTCCAGCTAACCGAGCACACCGACCGGAGTGAAGCGGGGTCTTTTATAGGAAGGTACAAACAAGTTTTGGGTGGGGCGCAACTGATTGGTGGACAGTTTGAACTTTTGAAAAAGGCATACTTGGTGTTAGTGGATTGGCCCTGGAAGACCCCCCTCGCGGGAAGAGAAAAGCGGGAAGGGGAAACAAAGAAGGGAAGTTTGACCTTATTACTGGGCAGAAAGGCATCCTGTCTACATGACCTATGTGACCATGCAGCCTCCTTGCCTACGTGATCTAGGGGACCATGCAGCCCCCTTGCCTACGTGACCTACGGGACCATGCCCCGGCTATTAGGAGAGGGTATCTTGTTCAAACAGGAGTCAAGTGTCATGCCCTAAAAGCCAAGCGGTTACAGAAAGGCAAAAGAGCAGTTACATTGAATTCAACCCTGGGGGAAGGGTCTTTTCATTGCAAGGGGAGGAGGGGTACTTTTACACAACAAAAGAGCAGTTAATTACTTAACGACGGGGGGGGGGGGGTCTTTCAAGGACATCATACCAACAATGCCAAATAATTTTCAGACAACAGCAGGATATCCAAGAATTCAACTAAATTCTGACACTATCTACCTGAACATAGCGTAAGATTTCATCAGTTAAGGGATCAGTCCTCCAAGACTATCTCCAACCCCATCTCAGATTCCAGTCTCACTGTAGGCCCCAGGTTATTACCTGTGTTTGTGACTGAGCAACTACAGGTTGGAGGTCCCAATGGCCTACTTCTTACGTTCTTTTAATTTGCTACAGGGACTCACAAAACTCAGAAAAATACTTACTTTATGTTTGCCAGCTTATTAAAAGATATAATAGAAGATTTAAATCAATAGATTGATAAAGAAGTGCACAGGGCAAGGTATGGAGAATGGGCACAGAGCTTCTATTACCTTCTGTAAGACTGCCACTCTTCCTGCCTTTTTATACATTTAACAAACTAAAAGCTTTCTGAACCCAGTCCTTTCAGGTTTTCTGTGGAGGCTTCATGACATAGTCATGACTGACTAAATCTTTGTCATTTGCTGATCTAATCTCCAGCTCCTCTTCCCTCCCCAAATAATCCTGAATTGGGAGGAAGGGGAGGCATGTTGGGCAAAAAGTTATGAAGGCTTTCACCAAGTGGTTGGTCCTTCAGGCAAACAGCCCTTGCCTTGAGTGAGGTCTGAAGGTCACTTCATTAACATAACAAAACACACCTCTCTCACCCTTATCACAGGAAATTCCAAGAGTTTTAGGAGCTGTGAGTCAGTAGCCATGGTTGAAAACCAAATATTCAGATGACCAAAATATATTTCTTGTAAACCACTATATTACCCTACATGCTTAAGTATTTAATTATGTGATCTTTTAAACTAATATTTTTCTAAGAGTCTAAACTGTTCTGTCAGTAATCTGGATTGGGGAGTGATGTATTGCCAAATTTCTGTCGTTTCAGTCCAGGAAGTCAAAGAGAAACAACAGGAGAGCCCCTTAGGGCAGGAAGTTCAAAGTAACAATGTTGACTACTACTCCCTTTTCTTGATTTTTTTTAAAACAAGCAAAGCATCTCTTCAGAGTTGCAGTTTAAAGCCAAGAACATGCGGAATTGGGAGAAAAAAATAGTTAAATTTGGAGACTTGCAGAGGTAGAATCAGAGTAGTGAAAGCCATTACAGTAACGGAACTAACTGAGGTCAGTCTTTGGTGAATCACAGAAACAGGTGGAGTTGTCAAACAAAGGAATCTTTGTTTACAACATACAAGGAGATCACAGGGAGTAAGTTCCAAAGCCTTGACTGTTTGAACAGGAGAGAGATTTTTATTTAGTATTTAAGATGAATACTCAGAAGGGAGAGTTTTATTATCCCGTGTATGGTTGGTCATAAGGTTGTGGATGCATGCACATCCACATATGTATTTGTGCAATATGTATTGCATGTTAACCTGAATGAAGCTTGTATTCCACCGAGGGCAGAAACTTCAACGTTAGAATAAAGCAGAGGTAACTGTTGGACAAGGGAAAGGGACTCTGCAGGCTTCAAGAGCAGATATAAACTAGATGGGGTCTTGGACTCATTTTCTGGGACAAGGAATGCAAGGCCTTGATTACTTTTGAAATAGCACTAGGAGTTTTACCACTGATTTATTGTCTCAATAGCTTAGGCTATTTCCTGGTCTGGTGGTGACTGTTAGTTTTCCCATTGCCTTGTTCCCTCAAAATCCTTAACTAGTGAGGTTTTTGCATTTCTTTGTAAGAGCCTCCCAGGAAATTTTGGAAGAAGTGTGCTTGGGCAAGTACACAGGTGGGGTATAGATCATTGAAAATAGCTGGGGACAAAAAATAACTTTTCTTATGTCAGGAAAACTATATCTCATCTTTAATTTTCTGGGAACCTCTAACTCTTTCTGCTGATGTTACCAGCAGGCATCTGAGATATTACTGATTGTTCTCTTGAACCTAAGGAAAAGTAAATGTAGAAAGCAAATGACAAAACTTTAAAATCTATCCTACAACTCATAATTCACTGCAGCCACCTCTCTGTCTTTCCCTTTCTCTTTTTCTCTCTATTTCTCTCTCACTTTCTCTCTCACATACGCACAACACATGCAAATCAACTTAAAACAATTTTTAATTTTCCCTATTCCATTTTAATATACTTGAGGCATGATCATTTTCTTAGTAAATACAAGAAAAAAAATCTAGGATTCCATCATTCTCTGTGATTAAAGTATTGAGGAATTTACTTCCAATAGCACTTATAAAAACATATTTTATTTAAGTAATATTATATAATCAGGTGCCTGCATTTTTCTTATTCTCCAACTAGTGTTATTTGGCAATTAATATTTTGTCAATCAATATTCCCCTATATCTGAATGTGTGGGCAGTGAGAGATGAGTTAGAGGCAAGGATGGTGAACACTCCCAACAACTGCAGACTACATATATCTTAAGCCATGATTTTCTTTGCAAAGGTCAACATTGATAATGTTCTAGTCATACCTCCGTGTACCAGGAAAGAAGTAGCATATTTCTTGAAAGACACAGCTATCAAAGCTCCATTGAGAAACCGTAAAGATGGAGAAGGGATTTGCAAATTATATATCTGATAATGGACATCTACTCTGATTATTAAAAAATGAATAAAAATAAAAAACCTTACTAATAACCAAACTGAGTATCCAATTTTACATGTGAAGGAAATAATGGAAGAGACATGTCACCAAAAGGATATGGATGGCTTATAAGCACATGACAAATTTCTCAACATTTAGACATTAAAGAAATACAAATTAAAATCATAATGAGACATGCTTACATATCTATTAGAATGGCTAAAATTATAAAGGCTAATTGTACTTCGTCTGAGCTAGATTGAGAAGCAACAAAAAATCTAAACTGTTGTTGGCATATATCATGATACAACCACTTTGGAAAATAGTCTGAAAATTTTTTTAAATGCAAAATATGTTGCAGTTACACAAATAGCCATTTTACTTCTAGGCATTTAACCAAGAGAAACAAACCCTATGTTCATACAAGGACTTGTATATGAATTTCATAGCAGCTTTATTTTTAAGAATTGAAAACAATGGAAATGTTCATCAATGTCCATCACTAGAGCAAAGACAAATTATGATCTATTCATTAAAGAGATTACTATTCAACATCAAAATGAACTATTTACAGTTGGAGATTCTCAAAATAATGATGCTGAGAAAAGAAAAGCCAGGCAACGAATAATATATACTGTGTGATTCCATGACTATAAAAAATCTAGAAAATACAAATTTATATATAGTCACAGTCACCAAATATATTGGTGAGATTTTAGTGCCTTCTTCTGTGCTCCCATAGCTTCCTACACTTGGATCTCCGAGCATTTGTTACACCATGTGAAAATATGAACTCTTTTTCTTTATTCTGTCTTACTACAATAAGAATCCTTGAAATTTTATGGACATTTGAACTCTCAGTTATTAGCAGAAATTCTATCACACAGTAAGTTTCCAAATATAAAAGCCAGAGTTTTACAATGACTTCTAAGCTTTTACATGATCTAGCCACTCATTTAACCTCTGTGACCTCTTTCCCTGCTACTCTTCAGTCACTCACAGTGGCCTCCTTGCTATTCCTCAGATATGCCAGGCATGATCCAACCTTATGGCCTTCAAGATAGCCAATTCCTTTGTCTGGAGTGACCTTATTGCTGATAGTTCTGGGCAAATTCATCACCTTTCCATACCTTTGTTCAATTGTCAGCTTCATTGTAACTACCCTGATCTTCCTATTAAAAATTTTAAGTCCCCATCCCCTGCCTAGCAACCTTGATTTTTCTCACCCTGATCGAATTTTTCTTTTTCCCCATTATACTCATCAATTTTGAATGCACTATGCAATTTTTATTAAGGTTTATAGCTTTTAATTGTCTCACCCATGAAAATAAAAGTTCTACAAAGCCAAGTATTTCATTTACCAGTGTAGTCTGAAGTAATATCTGCCATATAATAGGTTCAATAGACAATTGGTAAATTTCAGAATAAATTAATGTTGAGAGTATACTGAATTTCATAAGTCATTTCAATAATTTTTTTCCAAAATATAAACTATGTAAAACATACCTTAAATTTACTTTCAAAATATTTTATAGCATATAATGGACAATATACATAAGCCTTAAAGAAACAATCATATAAATAACCATTTCATACCTACTTAAAAACTGCATAATACCGCACTCCTAGATCCTCTCTGAACGTTCTAAATTAACCCTTCAAAGGAAATACATTTTTAAAAATAACAGATTTTTTGTCAAATAATTTAATAAAATAAAAGTTTCATTCATCTATGTAGATCATAATAAATGTTTTTAATAAGCATGAAATTATAACTCTGAAGTGTGCTAAAATGAAACCACCTGCGAAGGGAGAGAGAACAAAAATAAACAGCATTTTTCCAAATAAGAGGAATTTATTACTTTTGAATCCAAGCATGTGGATTTGTTCAAACTGGCAATAAAGGAATATGGAAACACAAACCATAGAAAGTCATATTTTAGATTTCTAAAAGACTTCGAAGTGAAGAGTATACATTTTTTAAATGCTACATAATGCTACATAATGACAAGATGACAGGTTGTGACAAATAGCATTTTAAAAGCTCTACTCATAATGGAACGGAAGGTGTCATTTCCCTATAATTTTATATATATCATTAATTTACTATATCTGGATACAACATATTACCAAACAGATGTTCATCAAAGACTAAATCATTTTTAATGGAACATAATAATTTGAACCTACATGTATTAATCATTTTTTTCGATCTAACATTTATAGTCTCGCTAAACATTTTATCAGTTGTCGACAAAATTCAAAAAAAATAGGATAAAAAGTCGTGTTTGGAAAAGTAGATTTTTTTTCAAATTTGCATTTAAATGAAAATATTTGATGATATTTTTAAAACTTTAAATGTAATTTTATATATATCTGACCTATCAGATGATATAAAATTTTTGGAGAAAATATGACATATTTTTTGATCTTGGTTGAAGGTATTAATAAAGAGCAACTGTTTGTATTATTTGTATTGTAATATCTTAGTTAATAAACATGAATAACTGGTATAAAATATGTTTTTTAAAAAATTTTATTTATTTACTTGACAGAGATCACAGGAAGGCAGAGAGGCAGCCAGAGAGAGAGGAATGGAAGCAGGCTCCCTGCTGAGAAGAGAGCCCACTGTGGCACTCAATCCCAGGAACCGGGAATCATGACCTGAGCCGAAGGCAGAGATTTTATCCCACTGAGCCACCCAGGCGCCCTAAAATATGTTTTTTTATATATATATATAGAATTATAGTTCTTCCCAAAATATTTAACTAGCTGGAACTGAATGCCTCCTTCAAAGTCAGCTCTGGAGAAATTATGCAAGTGTAATATGGAACTATTTCAGATATGAACCAAAAACAAAGAAATGATGATAAATTCCTTAAAAGACTCAAAGTTGCTCTTGACTGGTATGTTTCAAGCTCTATTCCTGGTTTGAAGACAGGTTTTAACAGGCCTGTCACTGTAGAAATCAGCTGGATGTTTAGAGTCTATCAGAACTGTACAAAAACCTTGAAGGGGTAAAGACTTGAAAATTCTTTAGAGAGATTAGCTCCCTAAGGCATTATTCCTACACACATTTTCCTCCAATCAATTAAGACTGATGGATGAGGGGTACCTGAGTGGCTCTCTCATCACGTGGGTGGTGGGTTAAGCCTCTGCCTTCATCTCAAGTCATGGTCTCTGGGTCCTGGGATCCAGCCCCACATCGGGCTCTGCTCAAAAGGAAGCCTGCTTCCCTCCCTGCTTGCCTGCCTCTCTGCTTACTTGTGATCTCTCTCTCTCTCTCTCTCTCTTTATCTCTCTCTGTGTCCAATAAATAAATAAAATCTTTAAAAAAAGGCTGATGGATGATAAATTATGAAAACTGCTCCCTCCAAATGATGCTTCTTCATAAGGATTTAAGAATTTAAAATTGTAAGAATTTAAAATTGAAACTTGATCGTAGGATTTATCTTATAGAATAACATCAAGTGAAGGCAGTTATTATTAGTTTTGAAGTATTTGTGATTCTGAATTCTTGGCCTCATTAGTAAATTTATTTTTAAATTCTCCCATGGAGTGGTGATTGGCCTTCAGTCTTTCATTGATGTACATCATTGGGTCAAATGAGATGTGTGTGCCCAGAACTATATATAATCTTCTTTGTATTTCACTGGAGATGGCATTTCTGAGTTTTGTTCAATTGAATTTGGACAGATGTTTTAATAGTCACTTCTAGAGTTGGCCCTGGAGAATATCTTCCTTTTTTTCTCTTCCCGATTCTCTGAAAAACCCTGACTAACTCACATTATCACAGTGATATCACAATTCAAGTTTTTCCAAACACTATAGCTGCAAAATAGAAGGAAGCTACTCAGAATGTAATACTATTGTGAATGATTGAGAAAGAAAACATTATTATAATTAAGCTACCAGGTTTCAATGTATTTTATTGTTGCTTAGAAAATCCTAGCATACCCAGACTTTACAGAGATTTGATGATCCGAAGAAGAGCTGAACTCATGGACCAAAATAACTATGCATATAAAAAGTACAATTACTTACCTAAAAAAGATGATG
This sequence comes from Mustela nivalis, assembly GCF_964662115.1. Taxonomy (NCBI): domain Eukaryota; kingdom Metazoa; phylum Chordata; class Mammalia; order Carnivora; family Mustelidae; genus Mustela; species Mustela nivalis. Next base: position 68,631 of record NW_028135591.1, read on the forward strand.
TGGTTAACTTTATATGGCAATCCAAGTGTTATTGGAACAGGAATTAAAAAAATAGCTTAGGGGCGCCTAGGTGGCGCAGTGGATTAAGCCGCTGCCTTCTGTTCAGGTCATGATCTCAGGGTCCTGGAATCAAGCCCCACATCGGGCTTTCTGCTCAGCAGGTAGCCTGCTTCCCTTCCTCTCTCTCTGCTCGCCTCTCTGCCTACTTGTGATCTCTCACTGTCAAATAAATAAGTAAAGTATTTTTAAAAATAGCTTAAAAGTATATGATAAAATAATGATATAATATACAAAGAAAAGATACTATACTGTGAATATAAATTAAGTGAAAATTGTTGAAATAAAGAATACAATAAATGGAGACTAAGATGAATATAGCTGTAAAATGAATAAATGAGTTGGGAAAAACAAACAAACAAACAAACAAATTAATGACTTCTGCCCAAATGCAGCAGAAAAGAAAAAAAAATAAAGAAAATATTTAAATAAGTACTGAGATAAATTTTGGAGAATTAAAGAAAGATAAAAATTACCAGACTTAAAATGATGCCAAACATGAGAAATCAGAAACAAAACAAAACAAAATCCACACACACACAAAACCACTCATATACATTATGGTGAGTTTTAAGAATATCAAAAACATAGAAGAGCATAAATGATGCCCAAGAGAAGAACAGATCACCTAAAATGTACAAGAATAATACTGACAGCAGAATTCTCAATAGTAATAGCATATAAAGAAGACAGCTGGGGGTTTGTATAGATGGAAAAGATATTTGAAACTAGATATTATACATCAAGCCAAATTATTGATTAAATTTGAGAGCACAGTAAAAATACAATGAAGCATGTTAGGTCTTAGAACATTTATCACACAGAGACACACATTTTAGAAAACTTCCTTGGAGGACAGCTCAATTTAGATAGAGAAAACAGAATTATGTACTCAAAGGCACATTTTGAAGGAAGGATTGAATATAGTCTGCACTGCAAATATTCTTTAATTGTATGTTCTGAATTTCCTAAATTTAAGAAGTATTTGTTCAAATATTTATCTTTAAATAAACCCTAGGAGACTTTTTCTTGGATTCTGGAAAATCAGTCCATTTGGATACAAATCTTTTTGTCACTGATGGAAATTTTGATAGCCCTTAACAGTGGAATGCCTAATGTATTGTTACAGCAATTGTAATTTGCCAATACATGGGTGATGTGTGTGTGTTGTGTGTGTTTATTATTATTTTTGATGGTTTTACTCTTCTATGAGATTTTTAAGTAGACATAATTTTAATAAATTATGATTTGTTGAAATTTATCTGAGGTTATATATAATAAAATGAAATTTGTGTGAACTAAAGAAGTGCGTCTCCATTTTTTTGTTTTAAGAGTAGACTGGTCTTTAAAAATTGTCCAAAGAAGTACATTATATTCATTATTAAATTTGATAATATACAATAAAGTATTTATGGGCATATGGAACCATATCAAATTCTACTATTAATTCATATTAATAATTACCATAAGAGGAAAAAGGGATATTTTTCAAAATGAAAATTAGCATATTTTTCAGAATATGATATAGTGTTATTCACTGAACAGAGGGAACAAATGTCAAAGTTTAACACAGTTTACAGAATGTTTTAACATAAATTGAAATTTAAATCTGACCCAATTTCACAGTTTTAAGTAAAATGGTAGCACTTATAGTTGGGGATGCCCAGCTTGCTCAGGGCGGAACACCGCCCCTTCACAGAAGCTGGGCAGCGGGGGATACCTCGCTTGCTCATGGCGGAATGCAGCCCCCTCACAGAAGCTTCGCTGGCTGGAAGCCCGGCCGGCCCAGGGCGGAATGCCGCCTGCTTCAGGAAAGCGGAGCACCCGGGAACGACAGGTTAGCTCAGGGTGGAATGAAAACCGCCTGCCTCCCTTATCCGCCATAGAGCCTTTCTCTTCCCAGAAGTGCCTGTTGCTAGTTAGAAGAGTTCTTTCAATGTGCTTGTTTAACTATAAACTTTATCCTCCTTCTTGCTGGTCAGCAAGATGGGATTAACATTTGACCTTCCTCAATCCTTCTATTGGCTATTGTTTTCTATCCAATAAAAGTGAGACTGTCGAGTTGCTCTTGGCACACGTCCTTTTCAACTGTTGTCCCCTGCTCCCAGTCTTTTCCAGCTGACTGGTTCGTGCCTAATTCTTCTCTCGTCGCCATCTGGAAGCGGCACCCAAGTTTTCTTGGGCTTCCTGTTTTTGGTGTTCTGTTCCACTCATCTCTGCCACCGCCCCCAGGTCCTCAAAATGGTTTTCTATGGTATCTTCCAGAAAACTTCTGATGTCCTCTTTAGTATGTAGGCTACATCAGTAGGGAATAGCGTTAAAACCTCTTCTGTTCCATGTGGATATTCACGTCGTTGAGCACCGCTTGGTCAAAGTCTGCCCTTTTCTTTTGGTCTGTTTTCTCTGGTCACTTCAGGAGTCCTTTTGTAAGAAATCCTATCCCATCAGATGCTCCTCTCACTCTCTTTCTCCCTTACTCTTGCTCTGGCTTCTTTCTTCAGATTTGCCGGGGAATGATGAGTCCTTTTCATTCCTATGAAGATAGAAGAATTGGCTAATCCACAGATACCATTTTTAGTGATATACAAGTGTATATATAATAACTGATATGGAGATGTACATGTGCACCTACATATATATTCTTTAATCTATAAAGTATGGAGGTTGGATTAAGTCTGAAGTCTCTCATACAGCTTGATAACCTGTGACTCTTTGATCAATAACTTCCATTTTCCCACAGGTCAGAGAAATGGGAAAAAATGCACATATGAACATATGTAGCACGTTAAAAAATGATCACAAATCCTATGACTCCCCATTCCCTTTGATTCACATGGGCTATGTGACTGTGTTAAACAGTGAAATAAACGTGTCAGTTTCAGGCCCAAGTCCAAAAGGAACCCCTCTCTTGGAACATTTGCTATTGGAGCTCTGAGTGGACAGGAAATAAGTCCAACAACCTTGTTACAAAGACTGCACGGAAGTGGAGGGCCATCTGAGCCTCATCTCCCAACTGTACCCATCAAAGTGACAGGCATGTGCATAAAGTCATCCTGAATCCTCTAGACCAAGCAGCTGCCTGCTGAAGGCCACCACCCACTGACCTCAGTTAATGCCGTATTAAGCATAAAAATTGCCCCATGAGATCCTGCCCTAATTTCTGACCCCCAAAACATATGTAATATGACAAAAGGGTTGTTTTAAGCCCCCAAATTTTGAAGTCATTACATAACTAATTGGGTAACATGGCAAATACGTATCCAAACTAATGGAAATCAAGGAATATGTTTAAAGGCACCAAGTTATCTTAAAAAGTTCTCTGAACACACAGAAAAACAGAAAGAGACCCATAACTACAGAGAACAAATTGATCGTTTCCAAAGAGGAGGCAGCGGGTGGACAGGCAAAATGCGTGAAATACAGTGGGAGACAACAGGCTTCCAGTTACAAAATTAATAAGTTGCAGGACGAAAGGCACAGCATAGGGAATATGGTTGGTGGTACAGTACGGCGAGCACAGCATAACATACAGACTTGTCAAATCTTGTTGTTTTATATCTGAAACGAATGCAACATTGTGGGTCAGCTATAATTCAATTAAAAAATCAAAGGAAGTTTAAAAAAATTAAAAGTGAGCTCTGTTATCCAAATAGGACATAGGAGATGGATTTCCCATCATACCATAAATTGAAAACGACTTCTCTTGATAGAACAATGCTTTCCTTAGTCTTAGTCCCTACTCCCTCCACAAAAACAAAACAAAACAAAACAAAACAAAAAAACAACTACTTTTGAAAAACATCTTGGTATTTTGAAAATTATAACCGCAGTGAGTGATGAGAGTGAAAACAAACTGATAATCCACGTTTCCTCATTTCTTATCCCTTTTATGAAGATGAACAGTAAAATCATAGTGTAAGAATTAACCAGAGAGAGGTCCATTTTCCACTCACTATAATCAAGCTGGAATTCTCAACTATTATTTAGTATTAGTTGATTCTGGTGGCAAATGCAAATATGGTTTCACTTCTTGGGCACATGAGGAAGATTTGGTTGGTGAAACAGACATACCAGGTTGGCCCAGGCCTGCACTGCCAGGGTTCAGAAAATTGCAAGATACAACCTGACACTTAACACTTCCCATCAACAACTACCGCTGCCCCCCCAACATCTTGTTTCTTCCCACAGACAGCTCATACTGAGACCTGTCCACTGTCAGGGTCAAGCTAAAGGGGGATGCCCACAAACTAGGTGGGAAATGAGAGGATGCAACTGCAGCTCTCTGGGGATGCCTAAGGCCACTGAATGCCCCGTCATGATTCTCCAGCACAGATGGGGGCAGCCTGCACCACGTGGGTGGAGCTCGAGGACACAGAAAGTACTGGAGTGGCAGTCAACAAACAAATGTGTTTGTGTAATATATAAACCCCCATAGGGTTGTCAATTGGTGGGATTCACTTTTTCTAACTGTTCACCCCATGACATACAACTTCAGGAAACCCAGAGCCCATGGATTATTGTTGAAGGGCACATTCGGACTCAATCAAAGTGTAACCAAGCGTAATCATACAAATAAATACAAATATCATTAAAAAATCAATACCACCTCAAACTTTCTTTTTCATTCCCAAATGAGCTTTTATGGGTTTTAATATCAATTAATGTGCTTATAGAACTGGTAAAAAAAAACAGTCAATGATGAAATTTTAAAATTACCACTCTGCTTTCCCTAATTTCTGTTGATATACATTTATCTCACACAAAAATGAATTACTAAGGAATAAATCACACTTCACTGAACACGTTTCAGCTGAAATGATGCACCAAGATGTACAGCTTTGGTCAGGCTTATACTGTTGTTGTCAACATAGTATATGGGGTGTAAGAGCTACTGTCTTTTTCTTCTCCCATGAATATTAGACCTAACAGATTCTTCACGTGGAAAGAAAACTTAGTCTAGAAGATACACTAATTCATCTCCTTCCTGGTGAAAAATACTGTTAGAGGTATTACTTAGCTAGAGAAGCAGGTTCACTTTGGAAAAAAGCACACACACACAAAACCCTCCAACATCCTTTAATACAGTGATAAGGGTGAAAGTGTAAACTTAATTTGGAAACAGCACTCAAAATACTGTTTTGAAGGGCCTTTACAACAGCGATATACTCTTTGAAAAGATTTTTCAGATCAACTGATTGAATCATATTTAATTTACCTAGGGACAATTAGATAAAATTTAAAATTCCAAACAAAAACTTTTAGGACACAAATAAAATTATATGTGCTTTTATTCCTGCAACTATCTCCAAAATCTAATATTCAATGGTTTAAATTGCTGCATTTCTCATTTGCAATGCAGATGAAGAGAGGAACACAGCAGACACATGTGAGATGAGGTGTGAGGCATAAAAGGGAGCACAGGAGGCAACTGACCAGCTGAAAAGCGACTGCCCCAAAGATGACCATATCCTGAGCCCAAGAAGCTCTGAGTACTTTACCTTACCTGGCAAATGGGATTTAGCAAGCATGATTAAATTAAGGTGTGAGGGGGGAGAGATTATCCTGGATTACCTCAGTGGTCCCAATGTAATCATGAGGATCCATAAGGAGACAGGAGGATCAGAATCAGAAGGCAATGTGAAGTTGGAAACAGAGGGATAAAAGGTGGTGCAATGAAGGGCCACAAGTCAGGGAATGCAGGCAGCTTTAGAAGCAGGACAAGGCAAGAAAGTGGATTCTCCTCTAGAGCCTCCAGAAGGAACACAGGCTGCTAACACCCCGATTTTACCACACTGAGACTGATTTTTGAACTTCTGACCTCCAGAACTGCAAGATAATCAATTTGTGTTGTTTCAAGCCACTGAGAATTTGTCATTTGCTACAGTGGCACTAAAAACTACTAGAAGAACTCACTGAGACATATTGAGTCTGTACAATGGCAGGGACCATTTCTAGGTAGGACTATCTTCAGGGTGTGGTAGTACTGGATCTGGAGAGTTGACTGCCAGCATCCTTCCTCCCTCCCCCTCCCTGAACCCCAGTGCACTGTGTGCCTCCTCCACTGCAGCCCAGGTGACTCACAGGAAGCTGGCCCCATCCACACTGCAGGGAAGGGGTCTGTCATGGAAGCCAGTCATGTTCCTCCTGGGCCATTCACACAGCCAGCTGCACGACAGTCAGTGCCTTGTTACTGTTCTATGAGAGACAGTAACCTAGGTTGTCCCACACACACAAACGGGAAGGGCTTTACAGAAATATCTGGGTTGTCTCTGAATGTGAACAAGAAAAGCAGTGCCCCCACTGCAGGCAGCCATCACACAGTCAGCAGGGGGTGGAAGACAAACTGGCCAGAGGGAAAGGGCACAGTAGGGAAAAATGGAGAAAATCATGGAGACAGTGTGAATAAAACACATTCTCTGCAAGCACTGCCATGAGCTGCTTCTTCATGAGATTGAAGGTTTTTTTTTTTTTTTTTTAATCTTTAAGACAGTTTGAGTTAGGATGAGACAACCATCCAAACTGATTCAGGAGGTCAGACTTTACGGAAACTAAGAAATCCAGATAATAAAAGTAGATGACTCACATGTGTGAAAAGTTTCCTTTCCCACTAAGGGCGGGGGGAAAACTAGAACCTTGAATTTGTGGCTATTCCGTTATATTTGCTATTTTTCATCACTCAAATGTATTTTTCAAGAATGAGGAAATTATTCTCAAATACAGTGATGGTTCCCTGAAAATTTGTAACCAAGTAGGGAACAGTCAGAGTCTCTAAACAGATTGTTTTGAATTGACTTAACAATCACACAAAATAGACTGTAAAATTTATCAAAGAGTGGGGCTGAGTTTCTTATATATGATTTCATGCAAATTTTTGTCTACCTGATGATTTTTAGTTTTTGTCTACAGGGTGAGTGAATAAAGGTGTCTCAACATGGTCCAGAACTAATGGTGTTCCCTGGCTCACTATGAAATCCAGGGTCATTTCTGTTTCCTTTTCCATGAACTTCTCCTTCCTCTCATTTGGTCTGTTTTTCAATCGGACTGTTTGTCTTCTTCTCAATTTGTAGGCACGTCAGAGACATGAACTCCTTGAACAGCTGATGTTACAGATGCTTTTCACAGCCTGTTGCCCACATGCAGCTTTACTCTTTTTTGATATACAAATCTTTTTCAAATTTTTAAAATAAAGTGGCATGTCATTTCTTCTATGGCCTGTGGGTCTTATCTCTACCTAAGGTAGTCTACCACTTCCCAAATTTTTACATGCCCCTAGATTGTCTCCAAATTCTTTATCATTTTGTTTGTAGAGTTAGAACTTAAACCAATTTACAAGGTTAATCAATCTGACATCTGCTTACATATGTGATAGGAAGCAAGAGTTCTAAGAAAGAGAGTTCTTTCAGCTCTGAGGGATAGAGCTTAAAGTCAATATTCAATGATACTCTGTCTCATTTTCGAGAAGGAACTGGTGGTTTCTGTTTGGAACTCTGACAATTTTTTTCTTAGTCCCTGAAAGTCAAATAGGTTTACGTCTGTTTTGGTTTGAGTCTGTTCAGCTAATTCTCCCTGTGACTTGAAGGCTTTATGAACTGAAGGCATGACTGTTTTTCAGCTCAAGTAAATGCTGCATTAGTTCAGTTATAACTTCTGTTATTTTCTCCTTTTGTCCTCAGGGTACTTGCAAGGTAGATTTGGACCTGACCTCAGATCTTACTTATTCGTTTCTCATTTCCATCTCTTTGAAATTTTCCTCAGTGTTCTGGGATATTCCTTTGGAAAATCAATTTTGTGGGGCACCTGGGTGGCTCAGTGGGTTAAGCCACTGCCTTCAGCTCAGGTCATGATCTCAGGGTCCTGGGATCGAGTCCTGCATTGGGCTCACTGCTCAGTGGGGAGCCTGCTTCCTCCTCTCTCTCTGCTTGCCTTTCTGCCTACTTGGGATCTCTCTCTGCCAAATAAATAAAATCTTTAAAAAATCAATTTTGTTCTCAGCAGTGATCATTACTGTTTACAGGGTTCCTATTACATGTTACAACTAGTGAATTTAAGTTTCAAATCTTTCTTGTATTTTTATGTTTTAAAAGATTTATAAAATTTATTTGACACAGTGAGAAAGTGAGCACAGACAGGGAGAGTGGCAGAGGGAAAGGGAGAGGGAGAAGCAGACTCCTCACTTAGCAGGGACTCCCCACCCCCCACCACAGGGTTTGATCTCTGGCAGACATTTAACCAACTGAGCCATCCGCGCACCCCAAAGCTCCCTTTCAAAATCTTCAGTAAGTATTTTGCTGCTATTTACTGTAACTGTATCCCCCTCAGACTTCTTGACAATAAGTTTGTCTAGCTCTGTAGTCAGTTCTTAATCAATGAGGACATGTGCTCTGGACCTCAGTTTGGTGCTCCTCCATCAAGATGCTACCTGCCACTCAGGTGTGTGAACTCTTGCAGCTCAGGCCTAGTCACGCTTTTGGGAACTCTGGGGCATCAGCGAAGCTGCTCTAAGGGGACCATGCTTTGTGCATAAAAGCAGGCCCCTGCCATGAAGCAGCCCCTCTCAAACCTCCCCCAGTTGTCCTTCCTTACACAGCAAAGTCTCTAAGAAGCTCAACCTGCTGGGAAAGCCCATTTCTCTATGACCAAGGACCACAAGAGAGGGAAGGTATACCATGGGCCCCACACAGAAAGAGGTCTTCACTGAAAGCCTCTGAAAGAGAGTCTGCCTTTTCTTCCAGTCATTCCATCATGGCACCTCAAAATCCTGAGATGCTCTTCCACTGCTCCCTCTGAGATGCCAAGAGGCACTTGGCAGTCGAATAGGTTCTTCCCACAGCCCACCTACATGATTATTGAGGGCCTGCCTGGTGCTGGGGATGGGTGAAGGCAACACAGGCCCCTGGTCTTATGCTCTGATGTCACTGGCTCTTGAGCAAAGGAGGGAAAATGAGAGGGTCCAGGAGACTGCACACAACACCATGTTCTCAAACATCTCCCTGGCCCCCAAGATCACCTTGTCATGGCAATGTCAGCAGGGCATGGCAAGTGCTATCTCAGAAGTCCCTCTGACACCTCAGCAACAGAGAGAGAGCCCACCCATAAACATAATCCCTAGAGCCAGCATCCTTTAGGAACCAAAACTCCTATGAGTCAATTACTTTGGTATGTGTTAGTGTACTTTTACCTATGTAAAATATAAGAAAAAGAGGAATGACATACCTGTATGATTTGGGGCAGTACAGCAACTCGATTTTGAGTGTTTTGGATTATAGCTAGATACTTTTTTTCCAAAAAGAAATTTATAATCCATTTAATAAAAACAATGTGAATTGCCATGTATGGAATTTTTATACTATAAATGTTTTCATTGTCTTGAGTTGTAGTAATGTACATACACTGGCGCTGGTCTCAAATGGGGGATGTCTGGAAGGAAACAGAATACATGATTAGGGGAGTGAGTGTAAGCCACCACCCTAAACAGTTCAATTTCTCACAAACATATATCTCAGCTATATATTTGATTGGATGAATATCAACTAAAACTTTAAAATTAAAGTACCGGAAATTATTAGGGATGACATTTTTTGGTAGACTTGTTTCTGATTCTGCCTTGTGACCTGACAAAGGTGGGATGGTGACTCCTGTTACTGCTTGCTTATTATAGCTATGGCATACAGCGGTGGAAGTACTAAGTACTAAGCCACTAGAAAATTTGAGAAAGGATAAGCAATTCTAATAGTAAGGATATTTTCACATACATTATAACTAATTTAATATTTTAGGACTGAAACAAATCTAGAAGAATGTACAGACATTCTTCATCATTTCAGGTACTTTAACATCCAATACTACCCTAATCAAATCCATGGGACTTTAGTTTTATAGCCTTTTCCTTGTAGATGAATCTGAAGAATAGAATCAGTATAAACAACTTTATGTCTGAAAGAATTTATCTTTGAGTATCAGACTTGACCAGCTCCACAGAATTAATAACAAGTCCCTTTCTTGGTGCAGCCACATTGGGAAACAGTGTGGAAATTCCTCAAAAAAATTAAAATGGAGCTGCCCTATGACCCTGCAACTGCACTCGGTATATACCAAGAAGATACAGATGTAGTGAAAAGAAGGGCCATCTGATCACCAATGTTCATAGCAGCAATGGCCAAAGTCACTAAAGTGTGGAAATAACCAAGATGCCCTTCAATGGATGAATGGATAAAGATGTGGTCCATATACAATATGGATTATTATGCCTCCATCAGAAAGAATGAATACCCAACTTTTGTATCAACATGGACTGGACTGGAAGAGATTATACTGAGTGAAATAAGTCAAGCAGAGTCAATTATCATATGGTTTCTTACTTCTGGAGCATAAGGAATAACACAGAGGACATTGGGAGATGGAGGGGAGAAGTGAGTTGAGGGAAATTGGTGGGGGAGACAAACTATGAGAGACTGTGGACTCTGAGAAGCAAACTGAGGGCTTTAGAAGGGAGGCAGGTAGGGGGTTGGGTGAGCCTGGTGATGGGTATTATGGAGGGCACATATTGCATGAAGCACTGGGTGTGGTGCATAAACAATGAATTCTGGAACACTGAAAAGAAATAGAATAATAAAAAAAGTCCCTTTCTCCTTTAAATTTCATAATCAATACTAAAAGTTACATGGTATTGGACTTGAGCTACTACTTGCTGTATGTCCAGCTCTCTTCCTTTCTTTTTCTTTTTTTATTTTCAGCATAACAGTATTCATTGTTTTTGTACCACACCCAGTGCTCCATGCAATCCATGCCCTCTATATTACCCACCACCTGGTACCCCGACCTCCCACCTTTTATATACCTGGAGGCACTTGCATGAGGCAGACAAGTTCTCAATAAAGAACTTTAATTCAATATATTAAAGTATACTATGTTTTCCACAGTGAATATAGACTATTTATCAAATCAGAATCAAGTTCTGAAAAAAATACCCATATACAGATAGCTAACAAATACACAGCCCGGTACCTCTAAAGGTTAGTACTTCTACATATTTTAAAAGGCATCAAGTTTTTGCTGCTTTCCCCTGATCCAAGCATGCACATTTGTGTGTATGTAAGTAAACACCCACAGACAACTGAATTAGTAGTCCACATTCACCACATGGATTAATGCCTGTTGTGATCTCTTTCCCTCCCAAATTGTTTCTGATTATTCACTTTAACTAATTTTGCCTGCTTTCCAATAATAGGGAGAAGAAAATTTGCTTCCCCACCCCAGCACCAATCAAAGGGATACCTATGTCCTGTGAGCCTTCATTTTTCATAGGGGAAAACAAACAAACAAACAAACAAAAACCCAAAAAACCCTGAGCAGTGAAACTAGAAGTTCCCTCATGTTTCCTTCCTTTCTGGAGCTTACTGCCCTTAGGTTGCACAGTTGCCCAAATATTGGCCCCTCCATAAGAAGCTGTATGTAGCACGTAGTGGATGAAAGATCCAGGATATAAGGAAGGGCTACTCTGGGCAGTTGCATGGCCTGGGATGGTCTGCCTCACCACTGGGCAAGGTCTGGGGTCTGGGGTCACCGTACCTCAACACCGTTAAGAGAAGACTTCAACGAGAATGTTTATTTCAACATCTTTGCATGAGAAAATAAACACTGCCTTCAATAAACAGTTTCAATTAAAAATTAAAATTTTAAAACTTAATTTTAAATATAATTATACCAAGAAGAATCATGACACATGTTGAATTATTTTAGGAGCCACAGTCTTCCTGAGGTACAAATAAATAGTTTGTACAAATAGGTAAAATCATTTATTAGGAAACTTTAAACCTCTTACAATAAAGTTACCATTAAATATAAGAATAAACTGACTATTTTGCTTAAAAATAAACAAAGGACACTTTGAAAGAGAATGGCAGCTTCCCTGTGGACATCCTCTATACCCAGCCCAATCAGTACTTACCAAGTACAAGTTTGTAGATTTTGCTAACATGGTAAATGATGGAAATAAATGAGGAAGACAATATTTTCAAAACAGTGTAAAAAGAACTTTAAAACAAGTATCTTGATTCTCCTTATTCTTCCACTCTAATTTGTAGCCTTTGGATAATATGTGGGAAAGAACATGTATACATTTAAATTTTAACTTAAATGTCTACTGAAATAAAATGCTATCTTATTAAAAATCCTATCCAAAATATAAAAAAAAGTCATGGTGACAAATAATGTTGACAATCATGTAATGTAATCCTATCTTAAAACTCAAATTATGCTAAGAATGAATATTTCAAAACTAAATGGTTCACTTTGTTAAAAATATTCTTACTGAGTATTAAAAAAATCACCCAATGGTATGATGTTTTTAAACTCATTCTACTCATCATGCCTGTATTTTATCCTACCAGTTCTCTCTAATGACAGCATTCTTTCTTGTCTGCTCTCCTCTCTCATTTCCTTTCACCAGCACCAAAAACACAAAGACTCCAAAGTCCTGAGAGCAGACTGGAGTATCCCTTTGCCTTCTAGAAGCTGTGCATTTTGACCCTACTGGTCCATTCCACCTGCCCAATAGGCAAGATTGCCCAATAGGACAGTGCAGTCAGGAAGGGAGGCAAGGACAGAATCTTGAGGGATAGCAGAGAGAAAGAATCACCTTAAGAAAACTGGCAAGAATTCCTATCTTACATTGAGGTCTTCCATCCATTTTGAGTTTAATATTTTGTTCTGATAACACAACTCTGGGTGGGCTCCGAGATGGCTCCTCAGTGGGGACACATCACCAGGAAGACCACACCATGATTAGAATTTAGAATCTTCGGCACCCCCACCCCAACCCCTACATTCCCCCAGAGAGGGGAGGGGGCTAAAAGCAGAGCACATCTATGTAAGGAAGCCTCCATAAAAATCCTCATAGCAGGGACGCCTGGGTGGCTCAGTTGGTTAAGCAGCTGCCTTCGGCTCAGGTCATGATCCCAGCGTCCTGGGATCGAGTCCCACATCGGGCTCCTTGCTCAGCAGGGAGCCTGCTTCTCCCTCTGCCTCTGCCTGCCATTCTGTCTGCCTGTGCTCGCTCTCTCCCCCTCTCTCTCTTTGATAAATAAATAAAATCTTTTAAAAAAAATCCTCATAGCAGGGGTTTCAGGAAACTTCCAGGTAAGTCAACATATCCAGGTATCAGGAGGGGGATAAAACCCAGCTCCACAGGAATAGACATTCCTGTGCTTGGGACCCTCCCAGACTGTGCCCTTTGTGTCTCTGCATCTGACTGTTCATCTGTATCCTTTATCATATCTTTCATAAATTGCAAATGAAAACAAATGTTTCCCAGAGTTCTGCAAGCCACTCAGTTGAACCGGAGGAGGAGTTGAAGGAACCTCTGATTTGTAGCCAAGTTGTAGAGAAGTTGTGGGTAACCTGGGCTCCTCCTACTTATGACTGGCACCTGAATGTGAAGGAACAGTCTCACGGGACTGAGCCCTTAACCTGTGGGATCAGATGCCATATCAAGGCAGACAGTGTCAAAGCTGAGTAAAACTACAGGACACCTAGCTGGTGTTGCAGAGTTGCCTGGTGAGGGAAAAATCCACAGCCTCAGCCACAGTGTTAGAAGTGAAGTGTTCTGTGTGAATATGGTAATATAAAAGCAGATGGGAGAACTGAAATGTTTGCTTGACATACACTCTCACACAAAATATTATGTATGCCAGGTCTTTGCTGATGTGATATAGCACATATTCAAGTTCTAGTGAAATATCATAAAGAGTCAACTCAAAAAACAAACAAACAAACAAGCAAACATACAAAATATGGATGTGCTGGGAGAAAATAAGCAATGTTTCCTCTTTCCTATCAAGAGAAAGACCATTCTTGAATTATCCAAGATTTTGCTTTTACCTGAATAACCATACAGTTCAATAGTACTTGAAGGAAAAAGCATGTTTGGTCCTCAGCGATCCTTTCCCCTGATATGGCCGGCAAGAGTGGAGTGATTCTTGTGGATATATCTTTGCTCCAGAGTGGGGAAAAAAAGGAGTTCTTTCACCAACGTTCAAAGGGTTTTTAAAAAATGGCCTTCATTAAAATACATCTGCCCCTCCTTTGGAACCTGCTCACGCTACACTCCAGGCCAGCGAGCATCAAGGGGTTGGAAATACGGTACAAACACCCATGAAGCCACCTCTCCCTCTAAACTATTCTTCTCTCTGCCAAATTCTGCTTCGGTCAGCCTAAGGATCAAATACCTGTCTTTGGGCAATAAAGTGATGTGCATTAATCAATCATTGGCCCTAACTGGCAAGTTCCTTAAAAACTCATGGGACACAGATGGTTGCCATGACTTTCCCAGGAAGCAGCTACTGTCTTTCCATGAATGCGGCATGAAAATACAGGGCTGGGTGAGCAGATGAATGTCCACTCGTGAAACAATCATGCTGAGGACAATAAACAGTAGTTTTGGATGGCAGATTTAAATTTCATTCACAGCCAAGAAAACACTCCACTTCCTGTTGTTTCCAACATCTGAGTCCTCCCTTCCATTCCTGTTTCCACCACTTCAGTAAATGTCTCCCATCCTCATTGCATATAAAAAAGGCTCTGATTCTTTCTATTCTAATGTCTGTAAGACATTACTGTGAACAAGAGCAGGGGATAATTCCTCCTCCAAACCCATCTACGAAATAAAGGGTTCTATTCAGAATCATGACAAGCTGAGGAATCCCTCAAGAGAACTTCCAGAGTCATTTCAACCTCTAAGGATGGCTAAAATGTTCCTCACCATCCGCCACACCAGGGCTAGGACTGATGAGTGTCTCCACCATGCAGGTCCCTAAGGATGACATGATCGTTGGGAAACCAGGCACGAGGCAAGCAAAAATCAGCACCTGCTCTTCTGCAAAGTTTGTCTGAAGTGCTTGAAGCCACAGAAGAAACAGATTGACTCCTTCAGATCTTACCTAAAAACAAAATTAACATGTTTATGCAGAGATGCACTGCAATGCAGATTCAGTTCTGAGAAAGAAAAACTAGAAGTTAAAGGTACCGTGAAACTCCTGCACCAAGTTCTTAGTGACAAGAAATCAGGCGTGCTGCAAGAAGCCCAAGGGTGAAGAGTTGGGGTCTGGAGCCACAGTGCCTGGTTCCAATGCAGGCTCTGCTTTTTGCTTTTTGCTTGCTTAGCTGTGGCCAGTGGAGAACCACCAAACTTCTCCCTTTGCATCAGTCTCTACCTCTGAAAAATAAGGATGATAAAAGAATTTACCACAAAGTGTTTGCACAGGGATAAGTGACTTACAACAGTGCCTGTATCATCAACTGTCATTTAATCACAAAAATAATGCAAAGACAATCATCCTCCAAATTTACAGTGTGCTTTGAATAGGGTTTTTTTCTATAATATGCTTATGTATCATGGAAAGTTCTTGAAAAATCTCAGAGCTAAATAAGACCTTAAAGACCTGGTTCAGTTATTTGACCTTGAAGCCCATTCATCAGGCATTTCTACACCAGCCCTCCTTTTTTTTTTTTGCCTGTGCAGGTAGCTACCTTGAGGGCTGCCGCCAAATCATCACTTCCACAAAGAACCATTCAGAAATTTCTGGAACTCATATCATTGCTGGACTTCTGGCATAAGTCCATTGTTCCTGGTGGATGCTTCCAGGAGTAGGAAATGGAACATGCTCAATGAGGGCAGGGGGTTGTGTTTGACTTGCCCACTGCCATATCTCCAGCACCTAGAAAGGTGCCTGAAACACATAGCTGGCATCCAGTAAATGTGTGCAATAAATGAGTGAACTAGACAAAAATAGATATGCACTGGTAGACGTGGCCTGTGGAGTAGAGCTTCAAAAGCAGGAGAGTATTGAGAGTCCTACATGGTAGGTTGCATGGCACTGAGTTAAAGAAAATGGGTCCTACAATCAGACCAAAGGTTAAACCTCGAAAGTTGTGCGATCTTGGACAAGTCACCTACAAGAACAAAGACCCCCATCTTCTATTGATAACAGCTGGGTAGAGAGAATCCATTTCAGAACGAAAGGGGACACAGGACGGCTGTGTACGACACTTATATTGTGGTCAAGATGGCAGTGTAAATTCACTTCATGGGGTCCCACACCATCATCCCTCACTACCATTTGAAATACATGGTAATAAGAGATGAAATATATATATATATATATATTTTTTTTCAGTGTAACAGTATTCGTTACTGTTACACCCAGTGCTCCATGCAATCCGTGCCCTCTCTAATACCCACCACCTGGTTCCCCCAACCTCCCACCCCCTACCCCTTCAAAACCCTCAGATTATTTTTCAGAGTCCATAGTCTGTCATGGTTCACCTCCCCTTCCAGTTTCCCTCAACTCTCTTCTCTCCATCTCCCCTTGTCCACCATGCTATTTGTAATGCTCCACAAATAAGTGAAACCATATGATAATTGACTCTCTCTGCTTGACTTTTTTCACTCAGCATAATGTCTTCCTGTAAGAGATTATATATATATTTTTAAAAGATTTATTTACTTACTTATTTATTTGACAGAGAGAGATCAAAAGTAGGCAGAGAGGCAGAGAGAGAGAGAGGAGGAGGAAGAGGGCTCCCTGCTGATGCAGGAATCAATCCCAGGACCCTGAGATCATAACCTGAGCTGAAGAAACAGGCTTAACCCACCCACTTAGCCACCCAGGTGCCCCTAGATTAAACACATATATTTTTTAAAGATTTTATTTATTTATTTGGCAGACAGAGATCACAAATAGGCAGAGAGGCAGGCAGAGAGAGAGGAAGGGAAGCAGGCTCCCTGCTGAACAGAGAGCCTGATGTGGGGCTCAATCCCAGGACCCTGGGATCATGCCTTCAAGCCGAGCTGAAGGCAGAGGCTTTAACCCACTGAGCCACCCAGGCACCCCTAGATTAAATATATTTTTTTTTAAGAGAAGAGAAAAGTTAGCAAGTGAACCTCGGTAAAAAAACAAAACAAAACAAACAAAACCCAAAACTGACAAACATCTCCATGAAACAGCAACCGCAGAAATTCTCAGTGATGCACAGATGTGTAGCGACAGGAAAAGATGTCTGGAGGCTGACTTCAAGGAGGACAAGTCGCTCCCACTGGAGATAAAGGCAGACAGAAAGGCCTGCTCGCTTGCTGCCTGAAGCCACAACTTCAACTGGGCTGCAGACTTGATTGCACACCACGTGCTTCACCAGAACACTGTGAGGTTTCCAGTAGCTCATTACATCTAAACACTACTGCCTCCTTTAACAAGGTTTCCCTTCCAGATTGCCCCTGACTTACAGGGATAGGCAGTAGGTGTCCCTCCATGTGCTCCTTCCAAATTCTCTCCTCTCTCTGCTTTCTTCTGATCCACTTTTTATTTATGGGCTAGCTTTACAGGATATCCCTTCTGTGATTAAACAGGTCTTAATAATTCTACCTTTTGTAAAGGAAGCCTTCCCCAATTATTTAGATGTTGATAAATATTTACCTCTGAATCTCCATAAATCATCACTTTATATGGCACCAACATGTAGAAAATAAGAATGAAGTTACCCAATTTTCAGAATGAACCATACAAATGACAACCTACCATCTAAAGCCAGAGACAGAAAGCAAACATCTGCATAAACTAAAGTAATGCGGGTTCCTTATTCATTCATATTTATTATGCAAAATGGAAGTTTTAGGAAGATTAGAATAATGCATACTTGTCCTATTATATAGGCAACTAATTCCTCTGTAGATGGTAATGTATCCATAACTCCATCTCCAATCTAGAATTTCTGAACACGAGAAGAGGGTATTAAAATCTCCTCTGTGGGAGGCAGAGCATTACAGTGTCTGGCTCTGGCCTTCCTGCTGCAGGATGACACTTGCAATTAGTGATGGCAAATGGAATTCACAAAACATTTCTGGGCTTTAAAAGACATCGGAAAACTAGCAAAGGACTTAGAAAATGGTAGGAAAGGAAGCAGGAAGAGGGAGGTGGCAGAAACAAGTGAGCCAAAACCTGATCTGTAAGCAACAAGCTCAAGAAAAACAAATCAGGGTGCCAGAGAACAAATGCCATTTTCACTGCAGGATCTCTACAGGCCTGTGCCCTCCAGACCCCGTTCCCACCACACGGTAAGTTGGGGGAACTGAACCTGAGATTTCCTTAATAAACCAGGACCCTCAAATGGAACCAGTGATCCCAACCAAGAACACTCCCAGCCTCCTGGCAAAGGAAAGACAAACCCTCCAGGAAAAAACAGACAGACAAACAAACAAACAAACAAACAAAAAAAACACACACCAAAAAACAGAATTAAAAGAGATTACATCTATGTTCCAATAAATCTGGTCTCAAAATCTCTTCACAGAGCATGCAAGAAATGAGGCCACTGTGAGAGACAGAAGACTGAGGGAAAATGAAGACTTTAGACACTGGAATGATCAGATACAGAATAGAAAATATTACATGTTAATTGTTTAAGAACACAAAAGAGGTTTAAAAATGAAGAAGGATCAAGAGCCTATCAAAAGCAACAGGCCAAGTGTGAACATGGAACTGAAGGAAGTTAAACAGGGACCAAAAATCACTGAGACGGAAAACACAACAGAAAACACACCAGAATGGTGGGGCAGTAGATGAGCCCCGAATGAAGGACTTCACAACACTGCACCAAGAAGTGAAGACATTCCCCAGAATGCAACACAAGGAGGCAGGAGAAGAGGATGAACGCCAGCTTGAGAGAAACGAACAACAGACGGGAGGTTTAAATAAGAATCCTGGGAAGTACAGCAGAAGGACAGAGTCAAAATTTCAGAAGAAAACAGCTGAGGATATTACAGAAATGATAAATCCAGAAATACAGGAAATGCACAGATACCAAGCAAGATGAGAAATCTTCAATTAAACATTTTGTGGTAAAGCTATAGAACACCAAAAACTAAGAAAAGGTTTTAAGGAAAAGGCATTTAAAGGAATGAACAGGGTGGAAACAGGGTTTAAAGCTGCTACAGTGGTAAGGAGATGCTAGTAAAATGGTACCTGTAAAGGGTGACAAGAGTATTTTTACTGCCACTACTGCTAATACTGTGTCTAATGCACATAACAACTGAAGACTGCGAAGGTTAAGCTGGAGCAGAAAAAAATTAAACAAATTATGACCCTCAAAAGAAAGATCATGCCGGGGCACCTGGGTGGCTCAGTGGGTTAAGCCTCTGCCCTCAGCTCAGGTCATGATCCCAGGGTCCTGGGATCGAGCCCCGCATCGGGCTTTCTACTGTGCAGGGAGCCTGCTTTCTCCTCTCTCTGCCTGCCTCTCTGCCTACTTGTGATCTCTGTCTGTCAAATAAATAAATAAAATCTTTTTGAAAAAAAAAAGAAGGATCATGCCAATGAATTTCACAACTCTGGTGATCACTTTAAAAGCATCTCTTCTTTTTATCATAGCATTTGTATCATGTCCAGGATGAGATATTACAGCACACATGATAGAATATTTTAAAACAATAGTCCATTTTGCTCAAACTCCATGTTGAAAGCAAACGACTCTGTCAAACACTTTGAAGAAGGTAATAGTAGTGGAACCATGTTTTGTCAAGAAAGCCCAGGGAGAAAAGCAGGTAGTAAAACCAAGTAGCAGTATCGAGGAAGGGCAGCCTCAGGAAGAAAATGAACACCGTTTTCTTCTGCTTTGTTCTCTTTTTTGTTTTCTTGTTGTTGGTATCTTTTTTTTTTTTTTTTTGGTCTTTCCCAGAAATCACTTCATATATATACACTTATCTGTTCAACTTCAGTGAAAGTTGGGAGGAAAAGGTGCCAGAACTTTTGAATGGTTGTCTTCAGCTGAGTGCTTATTTTCTTCCTTCAGTTTCTCTGGGGTTTCCCACTATTCTTCAATAAACATGTGTTGCTTTCTGGCAGGGTAAAGCCAAATGCATTTTTAAAAGAAGTAATGGCAGGTCATCCGTCCATCCAGATCAGGAGAGAGCCCATACCAGAAAAGGCAGAGAGGGTAGTAGACTCCCCTCTGTGAGTTCCTGCCCTCTTGGTCTTTCCTCAGCCCTTGCTCTCTGCTATGTCTCTCCAGTCACACCCCAAACCCAGAGAAACAAAAGGACTCTTTAAAACTTAAACCCTGTGAGAAGGGCCACGCGGAGGCAAGGAGAGCCCTGTAAGACTCTGAGCCATGTGGTCTGTATCTGAGACTGCACATCTCCTTAAGCCACGTTCCATTCCCTCCATGCCTAATGTTGGCCTTGTGTTCTACAGAAGCAGTCAGGGCATCCATACACTCCTCTCTGTGTGCTTTTCTGTGTACCTGATCCCATCTCAACCCACAACATCCAGCAGCATGCACCATCTGTCATCTCCCTTCAGTCAACCTGCAAATAGGTAAACACAGCCTGTAAAACCCACCCTTGTCCAAGCTATGTCTGGAGTTATGATCTTGTGTCTTTACCATCAAATTTTCTAAAAGGCTATTCTTGTGTGTGACCTCCATGGTCTCACGCCCAGTCACTCTATCTCTATGTCTGGCTTAGGACTCCACTACTCACCTCCCATTTTCTTTCAGTACTCAGTGACAACCTCCTCGATCTACCCCCACCCCCTAATCAAGCTGCTTTGCAACTTTTCACATCATCGAACATTGCTGACATTTCATTCCTTGAAATCTCTCTTCTCTAGACATCTGTGCAAAAATGCCTTCCTGGCATCAAAGCCATGTCCCTCCCCTTCCATCCACTACTCCTTTATTCTTCCCCTTTATCTGCCCAAGAAAAGAAGGAATTACCCTAAATCCTTAACTGTCACTCTCTCTACAAGGAATATATCCCTTGGCAACAGCATGATTGCATCTCTTCCCCAAAGCACCCATTCCTACATTTTGACTGTCCAACCAGAACCTACACCTGCACGTCCAACAGACACCTCAACTCAGATTGCCTAAAGCTGCACTCCTCCTCTTACCTCCTGCACCTGGCTCCCTTCCTGAGTTGCCACGACTGTTGTGGCAGTTGACACATCAGACTCAACATTCTGAAAGCACAGAGGCACCCCTAAGCCTACTGCAG
Source organism: Mustela nivalis (assembly GCF_964662115.1). Classification (NCBI taxonomy): domain Eukaryota; kingdom Metazoa; phylum Chordata; class Mammalia; order Carnivora; family Mustelidae; genus Mustela; species Mustela nivalis. The sequence continues at coordinate 89,731 of NW_028135591.1, forward strand.
CATTTTTTTTCCATAGCCGAGATATGGAAGCAGCCCAAGTGTCCAGCAACAGAAGACAAAGTGGTACATACACAGAATGGTATATTACTCAGCCATCAAAAAGGATGAGATCCTGATATTTACAACAGTATGGATGTACCTAGAGGGTATTGTGCTAAGCAAAATAAGTCAGACAGAGAAAAACAAATACTGTATCTCCAGGGATGAATCCTTAAAAAATGCCGTACATATTCAAGTTTTAAGGCAGGACCAGAAGCAACAGTTTTAGCATATATCACCACGATATAAAATAAAATCTTAAAAAAAAAAAGGAAATAATAGGACAACAGCAATTAGGGTAAAAAGACTTAACAACTGTCTTGCTCAACATCACCAGCACCACACCAGCTACACGTCTGACCCCAGACCAGCATAGCAGGTGTGAGGACAGGTCCAAGCAGAGAAAGTGTTACTTGTCACATTTTTTGAAAAATGATAAACAGAAGGGATGCCTGGGTGACTAGGCTGGCTGAGCGGCCAACTCTTGATCTCAGCTCGGATCTTGATCTCACGGTGGTGAGTTTGAGTTCCACACTGGGCTCTGCACTGGGTGTGGAGCCTGCTTTAAACTAAACTAAACTAAACTAAAATAACACCTCTGTCAAAAGTACATGAATTCACAACTTACATGTAAGTCAAGTTCTACTTGTTCTAAGACAGCATGAAAACCAAGATGTCGTTATCAAGACAGGAAGCAAGATAAATTGTGTATTCCATGTGCCGTGAGATGACTCCAACTGCATCCAAGTCAGCCATGGCCCTCCACACATCTGCAAGAGAGGGTATATTATCCACATTAGCACAGAGGAAACCAAGGCTCAGAGAGGTTAAAAAAAAAAAAAGAGTCCAAGATCATAGCATCATTTAGCAGCATAGCCAGAATGTATAGGAATTACCTCAAAACAGGCCACACTAGTGGAAGAATACCTTAGTGTGGAGTTATGAAAACCCAGGTAGAACGCTGCCTCAGAAAGGCAGATAATCAATAAAGGAAAAATAAAGAGGCGCCTGGGTGGCTCAGTCGGTTAAGCATCTGCATTGGGCTCAGGTCATAAATAATCCTGGGATCTTGCCCTATGTCAGACTTCCTGCTCAGCAGGGAGTCTGCTTCTCCCTCTGCCTCTGCTCCCCATTCATTCTCATAAACAAACAAATCAATAAAATCTTACCCAAAAAAAAGAAAAAATAAAGATTATAAGCTTACAATAAAGATATGAATGATGAGTCAAAGCTTTCAGTGACACACCCACACCTGCCTACAGTTCTCTGGCTAAAACATGGGTGGAATTGATGGGGTTAGAAGAACAGGAGGCACATAGGCCCGGACAGCACAGCCCCAGCAGATGCAGAATCCTGGTGTAGGTTTAGCTAGCTTTCATTGTCCTTTAAAATGTCAAAGCTAAAGAAATCTGGTAGGGTTATTGAAGTCTGATCCTGGGGGATGCCTGGTTGGCTCAGTCTGTTAGGCAGCAGCCTAACATGACTCAGGTCATGATCACAGGGTCCTGGGATCAAGTCCGGCATCAGACCCCTTACCCAACCAGAATCCCGCCTCTCCCTCTGCCTGTTGCTCCCCCTGCTTGTGCTCTCTCACTGACAAATAAATAATCTTTAAAAAGAAAGAAGAAAGAAAAAAAGAAAAGAAAAATAAAATCTGATCCACAGTATAGAACAACACAAAGGATGGTACTTTTTTGGGCTGATTTCTGTTTGTTTGATTTTAAGTAGGTTCCACAGCCAGCACGGACACTAGTGCAGGGTTTGATCTCAGGACCCTAAGACCATGAACTGAGCCAAAGGCAGACAATCGATTAAGCCACCCAGGCACCCCACTTTCTTGGGTTCTAATGGGACTTTTCCTAGGTTCTAATCCTAGCTGTACTGGCTGCCAGGGGGAATGAAGTCCAGCACCACAAGAAAAGCATCCCAAGGCAGCAGTCCTCTGCACAAGATTTGCTGGTGGCTGCCATCATCAAAGAGTCAGTGGGTGAAGTTGTTGAAGCACAGTGGGAACAATGATAGCCACTGCCTTTTGGGTGTCACTGAATCATCCTACTCATCTTCAGGAAGCCTGCCCCTTCTCCAGTCAACGCAGCAAAAGCAAACTTGTTAGAAGAACAGGGGAGGGGGTCATCTCCCTCCCTCCCAGAAACTGAAGCAACCAGCCAAACAGTGCAGCACTGGAGTAAAAATAAAAATATGAAGGAATGTGGCTGCACCTGGGTAGCTCAGTCTGTTAAGCATCTGCCTTTGGGTCAGGTCCTGATCTCAGAGACCTGGGATCTGAGACCCACATCAGGCTCCATGCTCAGTGAGGAGTCTCCCTTTCTTTCTCCCTCTGCCCCTGCTCCTAGCTCATTCTCTCTCTATCTCAAATAAATAAAATCTTTAAAATAAGAAATTTAAAAATGAAGGAATGAATCAAAATGCAGAATTCAGAAACAGAACTACAGATATAAAAACTACATATAAAAACCTGAAATATGACCCGGTAAGTGAGGAAGGATTATTAAATCATGATACTGTATGAATTGATTGCCAATTTTTTCTTAGAACATAGAGCACACTGCACTACACGAAAACAAAAACACAAAATTAGGATTGAATACAAAAACAAAATTATCAGTGTTATTCCATCAAGTGTTTCTCTAACCTACTGATCAAAACCTCAGTTCATCCTCCAAAAGAATCTAGGCACCACCTCAGCACACATGAACACATTTTCAGGCTACAGTTCACACTGCTCCAGTCCCCACTCTAAGTCCTGAGCCATGGGCTCCTCCAGGCAAAGCCACCACCAACTAGGCCCCTGCCCTAGAAATCCCCAAACCCAACCACTTCACAACAGGGAGACTCAGGGAGATTCAAATGGGCAGAAACGTGGGACTTTGACTTTTTTTTTTAATTAAAAGAAAAATACAGCAAGAAACATTTCTAACACAAAGTGAAGAGCTCATCTTTCACAATGTCGAGAGTATTAGAATTATCAATACATCATCAGTAGTTTGATAGGTCAAACAGGCCAAAAGCTGGAAACACAAGAGGAAATGCTCACAGCAAACAGACCTGAAAGCCAGGGCCTAGACCGGCTGACATGGCTCTGCCGCTTACCACAGCGAGAAAGTGTAACTTTCCTGGGCCTCAACTTCCCTCCTGGCCAGCAGGAAAGTGGCAACACCACAAAATTCATATCTGGTCGGGGATTACGTGAAAGGAGAATGCTCAGTGAGAGCCCCGCCACACCGCCCGTCCAGCCACAGTCTGTGCCCAGTGAATGGGAATTTCCTCTACTGCAGCCACACGAAGAGCTGAAGGATCTGCACAGGATGCCTGTTTATTTACCAGTCACAAAACCACGTTCTGCCATAAACAGAGAGGGCAAGAGACCCCAAGAGATGGGAATATCCCTCACCCTTGCCTGGACCAGGCTTTCAAGACAAGTTGGAAAGCCCACAGCAGCTCTGCCACTGACTCTGAATGAGCCTTTGGAAGACAACACCATCCCAAACAACAGTTTAATTTACTTCTCTTTAAAAAGCAGTGAGACAAGGTCTTGGCCACATCTTCATAAATTAACAGCTTAGGAGGCTAAACCCCAATGATTTAGTTATGTCCCCAGCAGGCACACCTCCACTCATGGGCAGCTTCAGGGAGAAAGGGTGCCTCCCCATCCATGAGGACACCCTCTGACATTCATCTGAAGATGCTTCCTACCCATGGGCATTTACTCCCTGGAACCCCCCCATCTAAGTTCCTCTCTGGATGCTGCACGAGGCAACTTCCTCACACCCCCATCACCACTGGTGACACCGCAGCTACCCCCGAGCCTTCAAGCAGGGTGCACCTGTCTTTGCTGCCAAGCGTCCCATCAGCCCACCTCCATCACTGATTTCTGTACCCATAATTAATTAACTTATGCATGTATGTATTTATTTATTTTTACAGCTTCATTTATTTTAGGGAGAGATAGACAGAGAGAGAGATACAGAGAGAGCACACACACACAAATACAGGGAGATAGAACCTCCAGCAGATTCTACACTGAGAGCAGAGCACACCTCAGGGCTCAATCCCACCACCCTGAGATCATGACCTTAGCTGAAACCAAGAGTTGGATGCTTCAACGACTGAGCCACCAGGCACCCCTCTGTACCCTTAATCTTAAGAAAAGACAGACACCACTTCTTTCTGTCAGCCATGGCCTCATAAGCCATCTGTCACACAGCCAAAGTTTCCAGAGGGTAGGACCAGGTCTGCAACACCAGTGATGCCAGAGTATCTCCATAAAACTACAATCTAGTGAGTACCAGACTCTGCTCTAAGCTCCTAATATGGCCTTCTATTTTGTACCCCTCACAGACCTACATGCTAGGTATTATCCACAGTGCACAGAGGAGGACACTGAGGTCCATGGCTTACCCAAGCGATCTACTTTTATGTGGCAGCAGCAGGGGCCTGAACCCAAGTCTGTGACTCCAAGGCCCCTCCGTCAACTCTGTTACTCATGCAGCCCCAACACAGTCATCAAATACCTCCCTAAACCCTCATCCCTCCTGTGAAAAAGCATGGTCTTCTGCCATTTCCCAGATGGGAAGAAAGCCGGCGTGAGCCAGATATAGTGACCTGCCCATGATGGTACAGGCGATGTCCCCCCTGTTCTCCCTCCAACACCCATGTCATTCTGCACGAAGCCCCATGGGGTCCTTCATGCTTCCAGTGGAAAACTCTGGTGAGACCACCAGTCTCCTGGCAGGCCTTCATCTTGACCCTGGAGGACAGGACCAGTTAGGAGAAACCGGCTAGTTAAGCCTCTGAAATGGGGTCCTACCACCCAGGAAAACCCCCTTATCTCCAGGGCATCGCCCGTGTGAATTAGCTGGATTTGTAGAGGGCTCCACAAGTACCAGCCTTGCTGAGTCACTTTCTCTAAGGTGGTGGCTGAGACAAAAAGGACCCAGGAAAGAAAGGCATAGGCTGTTGTGGAACTCCAGTGCCTTGGCATCAACAATTAATGTGAGCAGCTGCCTCTGCTCACCAGATCTGCATTTTATGTGGGGCACACTGTTCAAATTTTACACCCCTCATCTCTGTAACCTTCACGACAACCCCTGGAGCTCCCTGCACCATCATTACCACCTCACAAACAAGGAGACAAGGCATGAGGGGTGTGTAGAATGATGCAGCTCTGTGCTGGGGCCAACCGGGGGAGGACTCCCACAGGCTTGCTCTTCCCACTGCTGCAGAAGCAGCTGAAAACAACGAGTTTTTCAGTTTGCATTATGTAGAGTGGAAAAGTCAACCATAAAGGTCATTCAATTTTTAAATGGGTTATTCCTCAGGATAAAAACAGTTCCAAAAAATAATTTCTGAGAAGTTCAACATATTCCTCCTTCCAGGTGCCTGGAATGTGATGGAATGTTGTTAAAATAAGTTCTGGCCCATCAGTATGCCAGACAGAAACGAAGTAAGCTGTTGCAGGTCCCCAAAGGCTCCGTCACAACCCTAAGGAGAAGACATATAACTTTCACTGTCCCAAAGTGGTTATGTTTAAAAAAAAAAAAAAGGCACAGGTGGAACATTTTAAATTACAGACTTTCAATGCAGGGGCAGTGGGGGCGGGGGGGGTGTCCCCCAACTACCCCCAAATGTTTCAGCTATATATAGTGACTTACCAAAGTGACTCCTCACAAGTACCTACAAGGCGACTGACAGGCAACTGACCGATGAGGAAGGTATTCGGACTGCTTAACAAAACCAACACAACTTAGAATCTTCATTATTAAGAAGAGAAAACCATTTATTAAACACTCGCCAGGCACCAAACCCTCTAGGCACTGTCACACGATCTACTCATCACACGGCTGCCAAACTCAGTGCAGAAACTGAGGCTGAGTAAGTCACCTAAGGTCATGCAGCACCAGAAACTGGATTCCAACCAGGTCTGACATCAAAGCCCACCCCAGCTTGCTGCAATGCTTCAGAACCTAAGCTTTGTGATGATCAATAAACTACATGCTTAACAATGTTTACACATCTCTGTTAGAATTCAGGGAAAGGTTGTTTTTGTTTTTTTTTTAGTTTTATGCTTTTATTAACACAAATATGACGTGCACAACAAGCTGTCTATTCATTTTCTTCACTGCGCAACCTGGCATTGGGATTGGTGACTCTGATTGCCAGCTGGGCTGCTCTTTCCACAATAGCTTTGCGGTTCTTGGAGGAGATGTTTTGAGCAATCTCTGCACAGTAAGATTTGTTACACATCAGCAGCACTTCAACTCCTTGACGTTGTGCACTAGGAACTTCCTGAAGCCACTGGGCAACATGTGCTTTGTCTTCTTGTTGCTCCCGTAACCAATGTTGGGCATCAAGATCTGGCCCTTGAATCTTCTGCGCACCCTATTGTCAATGCCTCTTGGCTTCTGCCAGTTGCGCTTAATTTTGACATATCGGTCTGACTGGTGCCGGATGAACTTCTTGGTCCTCCTTTTAACGATCTTGGGCTTCACCAAAGGTCTGAGGGCAGCCATGATGCCCAGTAACAGATGGCTGCCACCTCCGCAGGCAGCGCCGAAGTAGAGAGCCCAGGGAAAGGTTTTTAAAAATAACATACACAAGGGGAAAAAATAATACAGGTTCTGGAGGCAGGCTGCCCAAGGTTCAAATCTTGGCTCCTCCACTTGCAAGCTGTGTGACCTTGGACTCCTTTATCTCCCCTGTGCCCATATTTCCATGCATTAAAATGGTAGCCATAACAGACCCTATCTCCTAAGGCAAATAAAGCATTTTGGTGTTGTTGTTCTTGTTTTAAGATTTTATTATTTATTTGACAGAGAGAGAGAGACAGGGTGAGAGGGAACACACACAGGGGGAGTGTGAAAGGGAGAAGCAGGCTTCCCACTGAGCAGGAAGCCTGGTGAGGATTAGATCCCTGCACCCTGGGAGCATAACCTCAGCTGAACAACTGAGCCACCCAGGTGCCCACGAATAAAACATTGAGAATCATTCCTGGCATGAGTTAAACCTCAGAAGGTGTGGGCTGGTGTTACTTCTTGCTGGCCACTAGATAGAGTCAGCAGCCTCAGGCCCACTGTTTTAGCAACTCATTTGCATAAACAAAGCCCAGGCTCAGCCACTTTGTGCTTACCCTATGGTTTCTTCCTGTCACTAACATCTCTCCTCACTCCTGCTCTGTGGCACTAAGCTCTGGGCCTCAACTTCCCATCTGTCAAATGAGGTGAGGAGCCCAGCTGATCTATCTGAGGTCCTTCCAGCTGGGCATGAAATGCCAATTGAGTATTACCCCCACCTTAAAAGACCACCAGAGACGTGAGTCAAAGCCAATTAGCAAGGGTCGTTTATTGCAGGTTCGAACCTGGACCTCTGCAGCGCTCGTTCCCGCTAACGCCGAGAGGTCCAGAGCTGGGTCGGTGCAGGATTTTTATAGACAGATACAAACAAGTTTCGGGTGGGGCTGAGCTGATTGATTGATAGTTTGAACAGGCAACCTAGGATTTTGGTAACTCAGGGCCCAGAAATTTCAGAACCATCCTAACACAAACATTACCAGATGACACCCACTCATTTTCCTCAAATCTTCTCTTCCGTGTTATGTATAAATGCTTATTTTCATAGCAAATCTACTCCAAGATCCCAGAGCTCCACGAGCACCCAGAATAGGCTGGGCAGGCATCCCCAGTGCTGAGGCTGGGGACATGATGGTCAGAAGCTCTGACCTCCAGGGGAGATGGATTCCAAATCAAGCTGCTCCGATAAGCAGGTCTTCCCTGTTGGAGAGGATTTCAACAGAGCACAGTTAAGAGGAAGTGCAGGCAAGAAACTCAGAACTTGGCCCACTGGACAGAGGGCTGGAGGGGTGACAGAGGGATGGAGAGGAATGGCACGATCAACAGAGGCCAGCCAAGGCAGCACTGATGCTCAATGTGAGAGGGTGGGCTGGGGACACACTGTGAAAATGGCTTCACAGGCAGGAAGCAAGCCCAGCTCAGCACAAAGCAAAGTCCTGAGCAGGAACCTTCTGGGACCAGGTTGGACACTAAGGTGAGCTGAAAATGGCTGTGGGACCCAGTGCAGTCTGAATATCACCCATGCCTCTCACAGGCTGGGTGACCCCGGACCAGTTATGCTACGTCCTTTAATGTTTCGTAAAGGGTATATTCACTCCATAACCCTGAGCCATGTTCTCATTTCGGTGAGTGTGGGAGGCCGCAATAAGGCTTGAGACGAGAACCAAACCAGACCGTGACTTGTGCCTCCTTTAAAGTCCAAATAACCTAACAAAAGGTTTAGGACGGGAAAAGTTCAGTAGCACTGGGAAAGAGTCTGTGCTATGTGTTGTGCGCTCGTCTACGTGACTTCCCACACGCTTACTAAACAAATGAGAACAATTCGGTTGGGCTAAAAAGTTCTTTGCTGGTCCTTGCTGCCTTAGTACAGCCCATAAATTACTTTGAGGTTTGCTGTATTTGTACTGGCATCAGCCATTTGGCGTCATGAGGAACCGTAGTTGCTTAACTAAACACAGATGTAATGTCACTATATATATGGCCTTAATGCTTTGAATAAACTTAGCACTGTTGGACATCCTCCTCAGTGCTCCTCCTGCCCCCCATCTCTTTGCTTCTCGATTTCTTTTCTTCATCCTCTTACCCTCATGTTCCTGGTTGATTTGTTGCGCCAGCCATGACAGGTGAGGATCTGATGGTGCCCACAATCTACAGAGATCCAATATATACAACTAGGACAGCCTGGAGGGGGGGGTGGGCAACCCAGGCTGGAAAGGGAGTTAAGAAGGAGTCAGGAAGGGCGCCTGGGTGGCTCAGTGAGTTAAGCCGCTGCCTTCGGCCCAGGTCATGATCTCAGGGTCCTGGGATCGAGTCCCGCATCAGGCTCTCTGCTCAGCAGGGAACCTGCTTCCTCCTCTCTCTCTCTCCGCCTGCCTCTCTGCCTACTTGTGATCTCTCTCTGTCAAATAAATAAAATAAAATAAAAAATCTTAAAAAAAAAAAAGGAGTCAGGAAGAAGTCATTCCCACACTTGAGGCATGGGTTGGTACTGACCAGAGACACTGGGCAAGAGACAGTGTCCTAGGACTGCTGTAAGACTAGCCGGGTCCAGGCAAAGCACCTAACAGTGGGTAGATGTAACCCATCTGTAAAAGGTGGACGTGGGGGTGGTGGTTGCAGCTGGTTGAGCATCTGACTCTTTGTTTTGGCACAGGTCCATTCACCTGGCCCATTCACCTGTGCCTGCATGTGTTCTGTGGTGTGCTCTTTATCTCTCTCTCTCTCTCAAATAAATAAATCTAAAAAAAAAAAAAAAAAAAAGGAAGTCAGGAAGGATCAGGAGACCTTCTGTTAAGGTCCCAAAGACTCCACTCTCCTCAACTAGCCTCCGGAAATAAAGTAAGTGGACGTCCAAGAGCCTCCTGGACACAAAACTTTCCAAAGCAAAGCTTTCAATTTCATACTGGAGAAAAGGTTGCTGTGCAAATTCAAGACAAAAAAGCCAGCCAGGGTGGGGTGGGTTTGGACGGGGTTGGTCCTGTAGGGCTCTGGCCACTAAATGCCCACAGCCCAAGCCAGGAGCCTGGAGTCTGTGCAGCCAGTGCTTCCTGAGGCTTCCACATCATGGCCTCGCCCTGAAGTTTCCTTCTGGAAGCTCCTTACCCAGGGAGGCCACCTGTGAGCAGCCCCTCACACACACCCCAGCTTCTGCCCCTCCATCCAGCTGGAGTGAAGGATCCCCAAGCCTGCTCTCTCTGGTCTCTCCTGCACAGAGAGGAGTATGTGCCCTGGAAAGGAGGGTCCCTGAGGATACCTGAGTCCCTGGCCCGAAGACAGCTGGCTTGAGAATGTGGGGTTTCGGTGCTCTAGGTACAGCAGTTCCTAGAGGAAACAGGGTAGGGAGCTCCAAGGTGGAGGGGAGTCCCGGGAGTCTGGGATGGCAGATGCCAGTGGCCCCCTAGTGGAAGGGTTTCAGTGACCCCAGAGGTGAGACGGGCCAGGGGTCAGGCCTGGAGGTGTACAAGGACCTGTGGGGTAGGGGGCCGGAGATGGAAGTGAACCCAGGGTGGTTTCAGGCCCAAAGTAGAGGTGTGGGGGTGGGGTGGGGGGAAGGGGTCCATGGGCCAGAAAGGAATGGTATCCTGGGGCCCCTGGGTAAAAGACACTTGAGGTGGAGGGGGCCCAGTGGGCCCAGGCCGCGCGGAGCCAGCTCCTCTCGGGCTGGGGAGCCCGGCGATTCTGAGGGACAAAATTTTCCATCAAGTTCTGGAAAAGAAGCCTGTCAGCACAGGCGTCTCTCCGGGGGCCAGACAAGCCCAGTGGTGCTGGGCCCCTTGATGTCAGTAGGGCCCCACGGGTTCCCTGGATACCGAGAAGTGGAGCGAGGGCTGTGAGGCAAGGGCTGTGGGGCAAGGGCTATGGGGCATAGGAGCACCAGGCCAGCAGGAACCTGTCCGCCAGGCCCCCCTCCCGCTCCCTTGGACGAAGCAGCAGGTGGCAGCGGGCAGGAGGGACACAGCCTCCCTCTCTCCCTAGCGCCCCTACCCCTCCCCAGCCCCTCAGTACCTGAGTCAGCAGGGCACCGATGCACTCCCCAGCGCCCTGCCCTGCCAGCCCAGAACCCCTGCCTCCCCAGGAGGCACTACTTGCTCAGTGAGTTCGGTGGGCCCACAGAAGGCGGTGGGCGGGGCAGGCAGGTGCGGGCGAGCTGTGGAGTGTGGGGGGCGGCAAACAGTGGTGCAGGCCTCTGCAGACCCGCGCGCCCTCGACCAGCCTCCTGTCTGTCCTGTCCAGTGAGGGGCCTGGCTGCGCCCCCTGCCGGCTCCTGCTGCTCTTCTACTGACTCCAGGACCCCAGTCCCCCGCCCAGTCCCAGCCTCACTGCCCCTGCTTGAGCTCCAGGCTAGGCCCGCTGCCGCTCCTGGGCGGCCGAGCTGCGGCCCTGGTGCAGTGTGGCTGGCCCTTTTCTCTCCCCAGGGCACAGTGGAGCCGCGAGGGAAGGCCTGAGCGGATCTTCCATCTGCTCAGTGCCAGTGGACATTCTCCAGGGGCATCTCTACCTGGTGGGCTCCACCCATGGCCATCTTGGAAGCCCTGGAATCCCCTTCAGAGACCAGGTGAAGCCCTCCTTGGGGAATCCAGGCTCCTGGGACCAAGGCGAGTTGATCTTGTGTACTGCTGTGTTTGTTCCCTGGCCTGGCATGGATTGACAGTTGCTGAATTGATCTATTCTGGGGTCATCAAGGGCAGAGCAAAGAGTTCAGGGCTGGGATCCCCAGGCCTGGGGTCCACACAGGCTTGGAGCCCTCTTGGCTGTCCCTGACAGAATGACCAAAGAGGAACCCTCAGAAACATGGATCTGCCTTGAACTGGCAGAGCATTCAGGAACAGGAAGGGGAATGTCTCCTTCGCAGAGTATCTGGAAGCATGCAGTGGAAGATGGATTTGTCTGAGCCATGGTCATTAGTGTTGGGCCAAGGAACCCCTGGCTTGCTTCTCCTACCTGCATCCTAGGTCTAAAAGGGTGTCTGGGTGGCTCCCTCAGTGCAGCATCTGTCCAGGATCCTGGGATCCAGCCCTGCATCTGGCTCCCTGCTCAGTGCAGATCCTGCTTCTCTTTCATCCTCTCCCTCTACTTGTGCTGTCAAATAAAATTAAAAAAAAAAAAAGTTAAGAGGGGGGACAAAATGGCGCGGAAGTAGGAGGAGGCGTCTTTTCAACTTGTACCGCAAAATGAGCTGATTACCTACCAATCACCCATAAACTCCAATCACCCATGAAATCAGCCTGAGATCAGAATTATACACATGTGGATCTCTACAGGGGGAGAAGAAGCCAGTGGGCAGGTAAAGCGGAGTGGGAACTGTGAACTGATATCAGAAGATAAACAAAAGCGGGAGGGAGCTACCAGAGGCAACCAGTTGGAAAATAATACCCCAATACAAGCGAGAGTGCCCTGCGTCTGGGGACCAGCATTAACTCAGAGACTGGTTGAAAGCACTCCAAAAGAGCAAAGCATCTCTGGGGAAATTGTGGGAATCGGGGCGGCTAGGGACAGGGGCTTAAGTCCCTGGTCCCAGGACAGCCTCCCGTGGCGCTGAGGCAGAGAGTGTGGCAGAGAAACCAGCTCTTGGTCCCTAAGCTGCCAGCGCAAGGAGAATGCATGGGGTCTGTTTCCTGTGAGGGGATGGGAGCCACACCAGGGGGCAGAATGCAAGAGTCCTGCTATAGAGCCTGAGATACTCCCCTGAGAGAGGGAAAAAGGCCCAGCAGGTGCCCTTTGATACACGCCCTTGTTTCAGAGCCTGCACCAAACTCTCACCCCAGAGAGGTGTGGGAAGGCCCAGCCTGGTGCTCTAGGACCTGTGCCCCGTTCTCAGAGCCTGAGACCCGCGAGCGAACCTCTGCCTTCCCTGAAATTGGTGCGTGCAAGGTGGGCGCTCTTAGACCCAGAAAGACCGGGCACTCCCAGCCCGGGCCAGCGGGAAAATCTCAGTGTGCGATTGCTGCTTGGAACCTCTCTAGCAGTCTAGAGGTGCCCAAAGCTGCTGCTGCCATGCTTTTGGGTACAAGCAAAAGATCCTCCATCCCCAGGGACAGCGACTTGGAACCTGCTCTGCCAGCGGCCAAGGGGGAACTTATTTGGGCTCTGCAGCCCGACTGAGGCTTCTCTCTGAGAGGGAGGATCAGGGTGCGGTTTGTTTTCCTCTAAAACTACAAAAACCATCAAAAGCGGTCAAAGTGAGGAAAAAAAAAGTGAACAAACAAAAAACCGCCAGAGAACAAAAGCCTGAAAAAAAAAAAAAGTTTCCTCAGAGCCCACCCCCTTGAGGGGGGCAGTAGGACTTATGTCAGGGAACATCATTGACTGAAAACCCACATGGCAGGCTCCTTCCCCAGAAAACAAACCAAGAAAAAAAAAAAAAAAAAAAAGAGAGAGAGAGGGAGAGAGAAAAAAAGTACTGCAAGAGAACTACCACTACTTCATAGGAAAACCTTTATTTTTCATTCATTCCCACGATTCTGGTTCTTTTTATATATATATATAGGTAATTTTTTTAACCCCAGCAGGATGGAGGTAGGGGTACATGGCTGAGTGCCTCCCGGGTCTGACCCTGTGTGATGCCACCCAGTGCCTGCAGCTGCCCTCTGGAAGGTGTTGCTTTAGCGGCAGAGCCGGAGGGCACCACGCGTGTGTCTGTCTCCAAAGTCCTGGGCACCACATCACAATGCCTTCCTGAGAAGCAGAATCAAGGACAGTTGCTGATCTTCATTCCTTCCCACCAAAGGTATCTCATACACCATCTTTGGAAGTTGGAGCCAGGGGTTGCCTGGGTGGCTCAGTCAGTTAAGTGTCTTTCTTCAGCCCAGGTCATGATCCCAGGCTCCTGGGATCCAGTCCCACACATTTGCCTCCCTGCTCAGCGGGGAGCCTGCTTCTCCTTCTCCCTCTGCCATTCCCCCAACTTGTGCTTTCTGGCTCTGTGTGTGTCAAATAAGTGAATAAAATCTTTTTAAAAAGTTTGGGCGAGGGGGCGACTGGGTGGCTCAGTGGGTTAAGCCACTGCCTTCAGCTCAGGTCATGATCTCAGGGTCCTGGGATCGAGTCCCGCATCGGGCTCTCTGCTCAGCAGGGAGCCTGCTTCCCTCCCTCTCTCTCTCTGCCTGCCTCTCCATCTACTTGTGATTTCTCTCTGTCAAATAAATAAATAAAATCTTTAAAAAAAAAAAAAAGTTTGGGCCAGGGACGCCTGGGTGGCTCAGTTGGTTAAGCCGCTGCCTTCGGCTCGGATCATGATTCCAAGGTCCTGGGATCAAGTTCCACATCGGGCTCCTTGCTTGGAAGGGAGCCTGCTTCTCTTGCTGCCTCTGCCTGCCTCTCTGCCTGCTTGTGTGTACTCTCTCTCTCTATCTCTGGCAAATAAATAAAATCTTTAAAAAAAAAAAAGTGTGGGCCATACTCTTTAGCCATTCTACTTTCCCTGGGGTAATTTGCCACCTCCCTGAATTTACCTGCATCTTTCCCAAAATCTACTTATCTTCCAGCCTTCTTGACCATAATGAGTCTATAAATTTTCAATAGACAGTGTGAACTTACACTTGCTAATATTTGCATAACATGCACCTCTTTCGATCTCAAAGAAAAGCTTCACACCACAATGGTCTCTAATCTACAATTAGGTTCTGTTCTGGGATCCCACTGGAATTCTATGCGCCTGTCCCCTAAGATCCCATAAATTGTGGTCCAGTTTCCCAGCCAGCCAAGGAAAGCACATGGGAAATCTTGCTGAAGTATGAGTAAGAGCCAACGAAAGGGAACATATTTATCTGCCTCGAATGCTGGGACCTGAGGAAAGCAAGTTTCATTACAGACAAATCAGGAAGGAGGTGCAGATTGCTTTTTATGTCACTCTGGAGTGGAGGTCTGCTCACTCACAGAAGCTCAAAATCTGCACAAAGGACAATGCCCCCCACCCCCAAAGTCAGCTGGGGATTCTCAGGAAAACTTTAATTGAAAGTATTACGGATTCTCCAACTTCCCAAAATGCAGGAGGAACATCTACAAGCAAGACTGTCAGCACTTTTAGAAAATTACACTTATTTACCTTTTTTCTTCCTAGAAAATCATCCTCTCTCCCAATCCATGATCTTCTTTTTGTAACAGTTTCCTAAAGAAGGAAACAGGTGTCCTCTCATTCCAGTTCCATCCAAAATAATAAAATAAAAATCTTTAAAATTAAAAAAAAATTGTGATTTGTTGAGACAGAGCACATAAGCAGAGGGACAAGCAGACTCTCCCACTGAGCAGGAAGCCCGATTTGGGGCTCGATCCCAGGACCCTGAGACCATGACCTGAACGAAGGCAGATGCTTAACCAACTGAGCACCCAGGAAGCCCCAAAATAATTCAATTTTTAATCACTTTGCCATAGACACTTTTGGGTGGCTTTGAAACACCAGAATATCATTGACTTATCAGTGTCCTCTTCACCATCTCAGAAAAGGACTGGGTGCCTCTCAGAGAGGCCTCTCTCCCCTCCTGACCCAGATCCCAGCCAAAGGTCCTTCACATTAGAGTATGAGGAACTGAGCGGGATGGGGTGTGGAAGCACCCTGGGGTGGGGTGGGGGACTCTGGGGCCCTCCCACTCCCAACTTCAAAGACAGCGCCTGCTTTCCCCTGCCTCATATAGGTACCCTGGGTTTGCCCTCTTTAAGGTTCCTGGTTGCTGCAAAGGTCTGAAAATCTCCTAAGTAGCACAAAAGCCATCATGTGCATTATGGCCACACGGGACAGAGGGAGTTTAAAGGAAGAAAGATAAAGCTCCCCAGAATGAGCCAGCAGCTCTGGGCTTCCCCGCACATCTTTCCTGACCCTCAGAACCCTGGGAAGGAGCCCCTTGGTGCAAAGTCACAGGGGGAGCCCACGCACAGCCTAGGCCTCCTGCCCCAGGTCCTCTCCAGCCATAAACTGACCCCCTAACCCCTTCCAAACCGTCTACATCCTTGAACCACCGACGTGCGGTTCAGCACCCATCTCCAGAGCGCAGGATGCACGTGGCTTCCCGGCAGCCTTCCGTGGCCGCTCCCAAAATCACCGTGGGAATGTCGCAGCAAGGAGACAGGGAATCGATTTTTATCCTCTGGGTTGTCTTCCCTCGTAGCCCCTCAGGAGTCCCCACGCAGCAATGCCGCGTGGGCCCTACTGCTCTGAATACACTTCCCCGGAGGAATCCGCTTTTCTTCAGCGTCTGTGTCTGCAAACCCGGCTCCTCTAACACCCCCCACCAAACGTACCAAGAAACAACGGGGGAAGAAGTTCATTTCTGGCCAAAAAGCCTTTAATCCCTGAGAGCTGTGGCTGATGTGGGAGCAGCTTTTCTCCAAATGGTGATTTTGATACGAGGTCATTTTGCCTGCCGGCCCCCAACATCCCTGACATGTGGCTCCCAGGGGCCTCCCCGCGGCCAGGCCTGAGAGTGGAGCCCACCTTTGGGCTCATTTTCCACCATGCTGAATCCAGGCAGCGGCCCCGTCTCACTACAAAGGGTGCGGAGTAACGAGGTGCCGCCACCAGGAAGAGAGGCAGCAGGTCAGACAGATCTGGAGAATGACACTGGCCTTCAAGGGCCCCTCACAAGGGAGATACCATTAAGTAGCAGATCTGAACAGATATACTGTGTTCCACATTCACACCGTAAGGATGGGGTTTCCTCGAGCCCTAATCAAAGGAACTCTTTCACCCGAGATCACTTGACCAATCGTTGACTCAGTTTCCTTATACTAAAAATGAGGATAATAATACCTCACAAGATTGTTTTGAGGAGCACACACGTTACAAAATGTTTAGAGGCACCTGGGTGGCTCAGTGGGTAAGCATCTGACTTCAGCTCAGGTCATGATCTCAGGGTCCTGGGATAGGGCCGTGTCAGGCTCCTTGCTCAGTGAGGAGTCTGCATGTCCCTCTCCCTCCCTCTTCACTTCCTGCCCTCTCTCTCTCTCTCAAATATATAAATAAAATCTTAAAAAAAAACAAAGTTCTTAGAACACTATATGCACATAGTACAGGACACACAAGCACTTGTTAAACAGATAAAAGGGTACAAGAGGCTGGCTTCCCTTCAGATTTCTAATAGGCTTTTGTCTGGGGGTCTCTAGCTCTTAGGAAGTGGGCAGGCCGCAGAAGCCCAAGATTGTAGAGTTCCTCCGAGGCCAAGTTCAGTTTTCTATGCAGGACAGAAAACCTGTAAAACACATCCCAGACTTGCTTCGCTGCCTTCCTAGTAGGGAATCCGTTCCCTCAAGAGTGGTCCAACCTCTCTTCCACTATTTGGGATGTAGAAAACGTTTAGACATTTCTCCATTGGTCCTGATTCCATCCTCATTTTTAACAATCTAGCTGTGTGTTCATCTGGTCTTCTGTTAGTTCCTTTATTCAACAAACACAGAGGACTCACGTGTCCTAACTGTGACCAAGACATCCAGCATCTCATCCCACAAGGGAAACATATTAGCAAATGTGGCAGCAAAGAGGGATGGGGTAAGGCAGTGACATCTGAATCAAGACCAAACTAACAAGCAGAGCCTGCCATGAAGAACATTCCAGGTATGGGCCCCATAGGCATGAAGGCGGAAATGAATAGATTATGTGCAGACAGCAGGACAGGGGACTAAGGGGACACTGGAAAGGAAGGCTGCGGAGCAGCTGTCGGCATTGGAGGCCTTGCGAAGGACTCTGGAATTTCCTTTGGTTTCAGCCGGAAGCTACATGAAGGTTTAAGCGGGGAATCATCAGATTAGCCTATATTTGTAAAAGAACGCTCCTCTTCCACAGAAGAAATGGGGATGGGGTGGGGGTGTCCACGAGCCTAGAAGCTGGAAATGGAAGCAGATGAAGTTTCCAATATCCTGGCCAAGGAGTGAGTCTGTCGCAGTGAGAGTGTCAAGATTTGCAGTTCTAAACTTTTTAGTAAAGTGGCTTATTAAACACACAGCTAACTATTGCCCGGGGTTCCTACTTTTGTAATAAGTTTTTTCTGAAACTCAAAAAGGGGAGAGGGGCTCTCTACACCAGGTGCCAGTCGGGGCGGAACATCATCGTCACATTACAGGGTGTTTTCAGAGCCTGTTATCTTTTTAGTACGACATCCCTCCCACCCCGAGACAACACCGTGCCTCTTTCCGCCAACAGAAGTTGAGTTTTTCCCTTTCCCTCTTCCTTCTTTCGAGGGCAGAGCTCAGGGCTTCTCCAGAGATTCCATCCTAAGTTCATAGATCTCACCGAGCCGACCACATTCCCCTCCCTGTGGGCGCCAGGAAACGCCGGAAACATCTGTATCTGCACCTGAACATGGGACCTTGGATCCCAGCTACAGTTACTTGTGCTGTGGTAACAAGGACATCATGTCGCGTTTCAGGACATTTTCGTATATAAGGCCTCGGGTCGGGATGCTCAGGGTAGGAAAAGGGTGGGTTCACCCCTGGGCAGAGTGGCATACCTTCTCTCTCCTCCTGGCCTTTGCCCAAGTTGGAGATGCCCTGTTCCTTCCTCTTCACCTGAGTAATCATTATCTCTGCTTCCAGAAGCAGCTCAGGGGGCCACCTCCATCCGAGGGGCCACCTCCTCCCCAACCCCGCTGGACCAGGTGACCCTCCCCAGAATTCCATATAAATCCCTGTTAACGTTGATCCCACTGCTTCCCAGAGGCTCTTTCTCCTTGTCTTTACTTTGTCTCTCCTGCTGGACCCCAGGAGACAGGTCTCACTCATCATTTTATCCCAGCAGGGTTCAGTATGTTGCTGAATTAACACATGGCATGTCCCGCACATCGCTGGCAGCTGGATGAACTGGAACACAGTGTGGCAGCATGTACTGAAGCAGGGGTTCTCAGAGCACCAGGGGATTCAGTCGGTGAAGCATCTGCCTTCGGCTCAGGTCATGATCCTAAGGTCCTGGGATCCAGGCCTGCACCAGGATCCCTACTCAACAGGGAGTTGGCTTCTCCCTCTCCCTCTGCTTCTCCCCTCCCTCTCAAATAAATACATAAAATCTTTTCAAAAAATAAATTTTAAATAATTTTTAAAAAAATTAAGCAGTTGTTCTCAGCTGCAGGTGATTTGGCTCCCCAGGGGACATATGGCAATGCCTGGAGAAACGTTTGGTTGATGTAATTGGAGGAAAGGGCGCCACTGGGCATTTGGTGGGGAGAGGCCAAATGGAGGTGGCCAACATCTGGCCATGCACAAGAGAGGCCTCAGCAAAACATCACCCAGTCCACGAGGTCGACAGGGAAGACCCGCATCTAATCTAGGACCTGGAAAACCTTTTCCTAGGTTTACATGATCAAGGGAAATGTATCTGCCCATCAAAACCACAAGAATGTCTAAAGCAGCTTATCCTCGGAAGCCCCAAACTGGATGCCATGTAAAAGACCATTAACAGGAGAACAGATAACCGACTACAGTACCTACGTGATGGAAGACAACAGCCGATAACGAAATTTAAGATGTCACATACGCGACAACAAGAAGGAATCCACAGATGTCCTGAGGAACCGAACCACCAGAGCAAGGTAACAGGCAAACTTGATCACTGGTGATGGAAGAGAAGGAGGGGGCAGGGAGTGACTGACTGGGAAGGAGCAGGAGCGAACCTCTGCTGTGCTCAGAATGTTCCTGATCCTCATCTGGGTAGTAGTTACACACAGCGTGCCACATGCTAGGACTCATGTGCTGTGTGTGTGTATTACACCTCAGCAAGCTTTACCAAAGGCAACGGTCCTCTAAGAGCCCCGGCGGGCAGGAATCACACACTGGAGCAGGTCCTCCGAGCATGACTTTCTAAGGATTTCGGTGCACAGCCGGCAGGAGCATTGTAGATATGTTTATGGAGACCTATTTCACCACAGACACCAAAAACCTTACAGTGGGTCCTTGATTCAATTCTCCTTCGGTCATTTTCTGCTAAGGATTGTGCTACAGATGTGCACACAGACTTAGGTTTCAAGAATATTTATCACAGCAGAACAAATACAAGAGGGAGGCAGCAACAACACGGACCCAGAGGAAACTGTGTGATACCGCGGACTCATTAAAATCGACATTTAAAAATGTAAATGGAAAACGACTACAATATATTAATTACAATTAAAGAGCAGGTCACCCAACAAGCTCACACCTAAGATATATGAAGAATATACTCAATATGATTAACTATGATTAGCTAAGGTCATGAGGGGTTATGGGATTTCTTAAAATTTTATCATTTTTCCCTAAAATGTACATATATTACTTATTAATAAGAAAAAATACACAATCACACTTCTTAAAAATAAAGGTGAGTTTTCAACTCTAAAACTGAGTACCAGGGGCGCCTGGGTGGTTCAGTGGGTTAAAGCCTCTGCCTTCGGCTCAGGTCATGATCTCAGGGTCTTGGGATCGAGCCCCGCATCGGGCTCTCTGCTCAGCAGGGAGTCTGCTTCCACGTCCCTCTCTCTGCCTGCCTCTCTGCCGACTTGTGATCTCTATCTGTCAAATAAAATAAATAAAATCTTTAAATAAATAAAATAAAACTGAGTACCAGACCCCACACAACTCCCAGATTCCCCATGGATTCAGAGCCCTGCTGCCTGCAGAAGCGCTCTATCGACGCTCATCACAGTGGCTGAGACAGATTAAATAAAGAGATAACATTACAGATTTCCTGTCTCTTATCTGACTGTGCAGATTGGTTACACAAATCCAAATCCATACATGCATTAGATCTCACTGAACTGCGTACGCCCTGAGAAAAAGACCCTGTAAAGCAATTCCCTGTAAAAATACGAAAGTATTTCTGACAGCAAAAGTTTTCAGATTGCTGTAAAGAAAAAAAAAAAACTAAAAAGGCACGACCTTCCCTGATTAATCAAGTCTCCCTCGAGAGAAGGCTACCACTTCCCCAGGTAATCTCATCGCCTCAGACGAAACCATGTATCTCTGTGAAGTGGAGGTGATCGCGGCTCTCTCGGAGTACTCACAAAGGTTTGGCGTGATTATGAAACGGAACATTATGACCGGGGCCCGCTGGTTGTGGTCACCGTCATGCCCACAGCCTGAACACCACATCCCTCCAGGAAGCTCCCTTCTCTGAATTCTGTGTGGTAGGGGCACGTGGCTGACTATTAGGGAGCACTGCATAAGGTGTACCCTGTCGCTTGCCCAGACGCCCAGCTCCTCCCGGAGCCACCGAATGCCATACAGAGCTAAAGCTGGGAGCAGTGGCTCACCGTGGACACCAATGACGAGGGCCCAGGTACCTCAGCTCACAAACCCATTACAAGCATATACATTTAACTCTAGCTTTAAGATGTTTCTCCTCTTACTTCTCAGTCAAAAAAGACTTTAAGCCGAGTAAACCAACAACAAACCCTAAGATAAAACATTTAACCGTGTTAACTTCCTAAGGCCTACGGTCCTCTTCAGCTTCTCAAGGTCACACCCCCCTGCTGAATGATTACCAAGGGTTGCTGACAGGGTACACAGAAAAAAAAACTCTTAGGATGTCCAGCCTCTAAGAGAAAAAGAAAACAGCTCAGAATGCAGCCAGCCACAGCAAAGGAACCACCGACAAAGCCAAACACAGAGGGGCCCCTGGGCATCTGGGAATCTGCCTGTTCCTTTGCCTCCTCAGAGGAAACGAGTCACAAGACTGCTCAGAATGGGAAATGAGAAGGGCAGAAGCCCGGAAACCAGCGCGTCCTGAATTTCGTGCTGCTTCCAAGGAGTGAGCCCGCCTGCTGTGCTGCTGTGTCAGTTATTTACACAGTGGGCAGGTGAGGCTGACAGCTTGAAGGGGTTATTTTAGAGGGAGAGCTGTAAGTCTGATCAGGAGAAGGTTCTGGACCCTGGGGTCCCAGCACGCATCTCCAGCTTCCAAGCTGACCCTCCCTTCAGACAGGGTTTAAGAGGCAGCAGGGCAAGCATGGTCTTTGTATTTAAATCACCTCAAGGGGGCCCATATCTCCAGGCACAACCAGAAGCCAGGGAGGAGAGGGAAGGGGGAGAGGGAGAGGGTACCTCCACTCCTATCTGCTGGCTGCACTTCTGGAGCGCCTGATCCAAGAAGCTAAATGCGTGGACAGAACAGAAGGAAGAATCTGGGAAGACTGGAAGACTAGAAGAGCTGTTCGTGGACTAGTCTCAACCTGAACCACAGAAACACCTCTGCTTCCCTGCCCTCCTCCCCTCGGCTGGGCACCAGGTGCCTCCCTACTGCACTCCAGATGTAGATCCAAGCTCAGGGGTGCCCAGTGCCGATGCCTCTCTCCGGCGCAGGGACTCTAGGGCATCAGCGGGACTCCTAGACAGCACCTGTGATCTCTAATTTAAAACCAAAACCAAAATCCCCAACCAGCCCAATCCAGCCCAAGCAATACATATTTATGTGTAAGACACCTATGCACACATACAAATTCACTTACACTTACACACACACACACACACGCTTTTGCAGCAGAAGGCAGGCATGAAACCTGTTCCCTAAGTCCTTTGCTTTCCTCATCTGCTTCTAGCAGCAACAGCCATTTCTGCTATGGATTTTCCTATTCGAGGGTTGATCACAGATCCAAATGCCACCGTCCTGTTTGCCACCCTTTCCTACCCCACCGGTCCGCTGACGTCTGTCAGTGAACCAGGGAACAAAGATGGAAGACAGGCCCAAGCTGCCTTCCTAAAGTGGGGTTATATTTGACACTTTAATAAACCTCAGAGCCTGAGCCTCTCTGCTCTCAGACTGGCCAGGGTGCAGCTCTCACTCTTACCAAACCCGTCCATCTCTCCTCCCCCCACCGCGGGGCACAAGGGTTTTTCCTGCCCGGCATCTATTTCCAGGCCCCATAAATCATATCCCCTTGTTCCAGGCCATCTGAACTCATGCTTAATAAACCATCCACCTCACCCTTCCGCCACCACCCCAAATTTACCACAGGGAAAGACTGTTTCAAGAAGAAAAGGAAATTCTTCATTAGGGCTGGATTTTAAAAGCAAGCTTCCACAAAAAACCAGAAAACAAAATTGGGTATAAATACCATCCAATAACCACTAAATGTCTTTGGTTAAAGTACCTGCCTGCCTGTGATTCTCAGGTCCAGATGTGAGCTCAGTGCACATCCAAAGGAAGCAGAATTTGAACCTGATGCTAAATGACAAATGATCCTGAACTTCATGACCATTTAAGTGCCACAGTGGCTAGACTAAATTGCTCTGATGCAGAATTTCTCCCAAGTATAGGTTACTGAGAAACATAATATTGCTTGAAAATGTATTTAGGTGCGCTCATCCTTCTCAGACCAACACTCATGGGCTCTTAGTCATAACCAGGCTTAAGCTAACACGATTCCCCTATTTTCCCCAGAGAGGGAGGGAAACAAGAGGACATGTCTCTCATGTTCCAAGATCAAAAACTGGATCACAGCACTCACAGCATCAAGTCTGCCAAACCAGAGCTCTGGGTACGTACAATTCTTAAAGAGCTAATTGAATGGAAAACAGCCATCTGGGGCTGGAAACCCTTATGACATTCTGGGAAATGTATGGGTTTAAAAGGATTATGCAGGGTGATGGGACTTTCAAAATTCCCAAACTCTGAACTGAAGCCTAAATGAGAATATGTTAAATTCACCCATTCCAAAACACAGCACAGTTGACTCGGACCCTAGAGCCCAGCTGTAGCTCAGGGTGTCCACACTGCAGCCTGTCTGTGGGAGGTCTGCAGACCACTCCCTGCTGAGAGAGTCCAGCCAACCCAATCAGCCTACCAGCAGGCTGTGGCACAAGGTCCAGATCCTAGCCCAGGCACCAGCCAGGGTTCCCTTTGGCCTGCCCTCTTTTGGTTGAACAACAATCATGGAGAGCCACAGGGAGAGCGGCATTGGGTCCAGTGTGGCCACTCCCTGGTCCTCCACAACACTGGTTGCACACTCTTCAACACAAGAAAATGGTGTGCAGAAACAAGGGCCTGCCACAGTAGGCTGTCGAGCAAGGAACAGAAAGCATCAGGGGACAGGTGGGACTGCTGGCTGGTCTCCACCTCTCCCAGAGGGCAGAGGCCACAGAGCTTCTGCAGGCTAAGCAGAGACGTGTCAGAATTACCTTCCCAAAAAGTAGGCAGTAAAGGAGGATTTCAAGCAGCCACAACCACCAGCAGGCCTGCGACCTCCAGATATCAGGGGCTTGACCATGACCGTGTCGGTAAGCAGAACACACAAGTGCCTTCTGGAGCGAGAGAAGACAGCTTCACGCTGATAACTGGTCCTCTCACTCTTCTCTGCTCTCAGCAAGTGATCCTGAAAGGGATGGACAAAGTTGGTCAGATTCACTGGAGAAAACACGAGCCAGTGAAGACGTCCCGGCTCGCACTAGGCCTCCCTCCAAAGGCTGGCTGCCCCACCCCTGGCACCTGGGTAACGCTGCTCTGGGGCCATCCACACAAAACGATTTACGTACCCCCCACCCGCAACAAACACACACAGACACACACACACACACACACACACACACACAGGCTGCATCGGGCTTTAGGAACCTAACTCAAACGCACCCCTAACAACAACCCCACAGGTGTGACTGGGTTGGACACTCCCAGCAAGGGAGGGAAGGCCCCCCCCCTTGGGTCCTTGCCAGCGGCAGGGTGCCACCTGGGCCTCCGCCTCATCCTCTCCATCCGCGGGGAAGTCGGAGCGGCCCCCACCAACCACCACCACGCAACCAGATTGATTCTCGCACTTCAAATCCCCGCTGCCAGGGCCCCATCTGTGTGCTGACCGAAAAGCCGCCCTCAAGCAGCCGGCCCGCGGAGCGTCTGGAGTTCTACCAGCCCCATGCTCACGCCTCCCCAGGCCGCCCCCGCCCCCGCGGGCCGCGCCTTACCGCCAGTGTCCACGAAGCGCGGGGGCGGGCGGTCCCGCAGCGTGGCACTCCAACCCGCGCTGGCCTCGTCCTCCTCGGACTCCTGCCCTTCGGGGGCGTCGGGAGGCAGCAGGGGCCGGGGCGCTCCTGTTCGGCGTCCTAGGAGGCGGCGGAGGAGGAGCGCGAGGCGGCGGACGTGCTGTAGAAGGCGTTCCCGCCGCTGTCCGGGCCGGACTTGCGGAACACTTCCTCCCAGATGTGCAGGCTCTCGTGGCGCGCAAGGGCCGCCTCAAGCAGCGCCGGCGCCCTCCTCCGCGCGCTCCCGCCGACCTGGGCCATGGCCCCGGCCGCCGCCCGCGCGCCCGCCCCCCAGAGCGCCTCCCAGCCGCACGCGCCGGGCACCGGGCCCGCGCCGCGGCCCGCCGCCCCCCACCAGCGCAGCCCGCAGCACAGCGCCTGCCGCCCCACGCCCGGCCGACCCGCCATCTTGGCCGCCTCGGGCCCAGCGCCCTTGAAAGCGCCCTCGGAGCTCGGGCGCCGCAGGCTGCAGGCCGTGGAGGGACGCAGGGCGGGAGGGCGGGAGGCAGGGGCTGCGGCCGGCCCAGGTGCCCCCGCTACCGCCGCCGCTGCGTCTCCTCGGCGCCCGCTGCGTCCCCGCGCGCCCTCCCGCCGCACCCCGCGCTCCCTGGCCGACTTCCCGGGCGCGAGCCGCTAGAGACGGACCCGCCTCCTCGCACCTCCGGCCCGCCCGCCGGCCAATGGGGAGCAGGCCGGGGCGGGGCCCGCGCGGGGCACGCCCCAAACCCCTCGGCAGAGCGGGGCGAGGAGAGCAGCTGCGGCGGCGGTGGCGGAAGGGGGAGGGCGGCCGGTGGCTTCCTCGCCTGCGGAACCTGTGGCCCGGGACGGCCACCCGCAGGCCCCGCGCGGCCCCGCAGGGGGAAGGGAGGAACCGAGTGGGTGTCGGGGGTTGGGGGGGACGCAGCCGGTCTTCCCGCCGCCCCAGCCGGCTCACGGAGCGTGAAGCCCGCGCTCTCGGTCCCCTTCCGCAGTCGGCGCCGGCGGCGGCGGGGAGCTGCCGGCTCCGGTGGTTCTGAACCAGGCGCTGCGGAAATTCCAGGTAGGCGCCGGGCCTGAGGGTCACGATTCCCGTGGCTGCTGTGGCTGCTCCTGCTTCGGTGCTCCACAGCCGGCTGTACCTTGAGCTCTTGCAAGCACAAGGGCTATCTGGCTTCCGGGAGCCTTGCTCTAATAAGGAGCCCTCCTCGCTGGTTCATTCCTGGGGTCAGGTGGTGACTCAGTCTCGCTTCAATACCCCTGTAATTTCAGGGGGTCAACATCCGATCTTAGTCATTCCTTCCGTCTTTGACCTTTGACATCTTTAAAATCAAAATATTCATTACCTTCCAAATATTAATTACTCTAACACCACCACTGCAACATCTTCACCCATACATTTGACACACTTGTCTGTTAAAGTACGGCACAATCACCCAGGCTTCAGTGTTCTGATAAACAATAGATCAGAAAGGTTTCATCCATCCCTCTGCCTTGGCCAGGAGTGCGTGGCACTCA
Source organism: Mustela nivalis (assembly GCF_964662115.1). NCBI lineage: Eukaryota > Metazoa > Chordata > Mammalia > Carnivora > Mustelidae > Mustela > Mustela nivalis. Next base: position 115,752 of record NW_028135591.1, read on the forward strand.
TTCCATTGATAACGATACACGTGATCAGGCGTTTCTTGCTCCTCTCTCCCTCCCAACAATAATGCAATAAGTCACAATGATGGTAATTGGGCCATAAAGTCACTTGCACTCTGAAATAAAAGAAATCCACAGAGATGTGAAGGGCTTGCAAATCCTACTGGGTATTAACTAAATAAGGATTACACGAAAGGGAAAGGCATATTGCTATTTCATGCATAAAGGATGCAGATGCATAAAGGGTGAAGATGTTGGTACCACCAGCTAAGGTCGTTCTAACAGCAGGTGAGCAGCTTCTGCTCTCGCCCTCCCCTCGCAAGCCCCTGTTTCCTCCTCCCAAACCAGAGTCTCTGTACCAGCATGAATTCCTGATCATCACTGAAAGATGATATATAAAAAGGAAAGGATTCACATGACATTGCTTTGTATATGAATTGGCTGATATACGTGAAATTGTTTGCAAAGCATTTCAAATCCGTTGGAAGAATTGTGTCACAGAAAAGAACTGGTTTCCAGCACTTCTCTATACTGTGTTAACCAGAGAAAGATTCTGAAGAGAGTTCATACAGGTAATCAGACTTAAAAAGGTCATTGACACATAGATTAAAGACGAAAAGTAAGATTGCGTAGCTCAAGTTCAAATTCTGCAATTAGGAATTCTGTAATACTCCTGTAAAATTTAATGACATATATTTTAAAAAATAATTGAAAGGGATCAAAACACTGAAATACATAGGCAAGAACTCCTTCTCTTCTCCAGGCAGCCAATGAAAAAGTCAGCAGCTAAAGTGAGTATTTTAAAAACAGTAGCTAGCTTTGCTACCCAGAGGAAGCAGGAAGTAGAGCAGTAACAGTTACAAGGATGGAATCAGTCTTCCATTGTGCCAAATCTGCATTTGTGTGGTGCTAATCCCAAAGAAACCTTGGAGTATTTGTGCTTATGAGCTCTCAAGTGCTTGTAGCTCACAGAGCATGCAACACTGGGAGAGGATTATATGGTCACAAAAGAAACAGACTGGGAAATCAAATTGTTATCCAAACCCTGGCCCAACAAAAATGAGATGGCTATGTCCATTTAGAATCAAGGGTTTAGCAACCAAGTGCTACTTTGTTTAAACAAATGTTTCCGACCAAGAACAGTAAAAATACTTCAGCCTTTAAAAACAGGTGGCTGATTCTCCTTGTGAAAGGAGGGCAGGAAAGGGAAGAAAACAACTGGAAAACAAAAACCAAAAAACTTTCCCATCTGCTTGGCAACCTCCTACTCGATGCTATGATTATGGTTCTACATCATTAAGTTTTACAAGTAATGTTTTCTGGGAGGATAATTATAGAACCAGCATTATACTGAGATCTTTTAACTTTGAGTCATTTAAACACATCTTCCAAATAATACAACTTTGTAATATAATTAATTTTAAGATTAATATTGAGCTTTTGGTTCATAGTCTGCACAAAAGGCTCCAGGGTAGTAAGAACGACCCATTTCTGTAGTAGATTCCTTAGGTTTTGTTAAGCCAGAGAGGTTCATGCTCTTGTGAAACTGGGGATAATAGCCATATTTCATTAAGTCTTGGCCTCCTTTCCTGGTATAGTTTAATAAGAAACAAAAAATGCTACTATTCAAACTATGATACAATGTTTTCTTTTCATTAATATTTTAATTGAAATGTATTCAAAAAGCACTTTGGTAAGTATTTAGACAGATTTTTATTACATATGGCCTTAATGCATACATAAAATAAAAGTTAAAATTTTGGGTTAACGTTTTTCCAAACCTCACATTAAGAATCTCACTACTTTTATTTACTTTCTAACTGAGAGATTTCAGTGCCCAGATTTTTCTCACAATATGTTCCTCTGAGCCACCCAGAGCTTTTGTCATGCTGCACTTAAAAAATTATTATTAGACATATAGCTGACATTCAATGTTAAATTAGTTTCAGGTGTACAACATAGTAATTTGACAATTCTATACATTACACAGTGATCACCACAGTAAGTATATCATCACGTCACCATATAAACTTATTATAATATCATTGGCTGTATTCCCAATGCTGTACTTTTCATCTCCAGATAAGAACAAGAAATTATTTTATTTATTTTATAACAGGAAATTTGTACCTCTTAATCCCCTTCACCTATTTCACCCATCCCCCATCCACCTTCCCTCCCATAACCACCAGTTTGTTCTTTGTATTTAAGAGTCTATTTCTGGTTTTTTTTTTTGTCTGTTCACTTGTTTCTTTTTTTATATTCCATAGAGACGTGAAATTACAGGGGCCCCTGGGTGGCTTAGTGGGTTAAAGCCTCTGCCTTTGGCTCAGGTCATGATACCATGTTCCTGGAATCTAGCCCCGAGTCGGGCTCTCTGCTCGGTGGGGACCCTGCTTCACCTGCCTCTCTGCCTGTCTCTCTGCCTACTTGTGATCTCTCTCTCTTTCAAAGAAATAAATAAAATCTTAAAAAGAAAAAAAAAGGAAGTGAAATCATATGGTATTTGCCTTTCTCGGTCTGACTTATTTCTCTTAACCTAATACCTTCTAGATCCAGCCATATTGTCACAAATAGCAAGATCTCATTCTTTTTTATAGCTGGATAATATTCCATTATATATCTATATGCACCATATCTTTACCCATTCATCTACTGATAAACACCTGAACTGCTTCCATATACTGGCTATTATAAATAGTGCTGCAGAAAACCTAGGAGGGCATATATCTTTTTGAATCAAGTGTTTTTATTTCCTTTGGGTAAATATCAAGTACTAGAATTACTAAAGCATATGGTAAATCTGTTTTTAATTTTTTGAGGAACCTCCATACTGTTTTCCACAGTTGTTGCACCAATTTACATTCCCACTAAAAATGTACAGAGGTTCCTTTTTCTCCACATCCTGGCCAACACTTGTTCTTTCTTGTCTTTTTAATACTAGCCATTCTGACAAGTATAAGGTGATAGATCTCCCTGTGGTTTTGATTTTATTTTCCTGATGATGAGTGATATTGAGCATCTTTTCACATGTCTATTGGGTGTCTGTATGTATTTTTTGGAAGAATGTCTATTAAGTCATCTGCCCATTTTTCAATTGGATTATATGTTGGGTTTTGGGTTTTTTGGGGGGTTTGGTGTGTGTGTGTGTTCTTTACATATTTTGGTTATTAATTCTTTATTTTATTTATCATTCACCACTGTCTTCTCCCATTCTGTAGGTTCCCTTTTGGTTTTGTTGCGGGTTTCCCTTACTGTGCAAAAGCTTTTTATTTTGTTGTAGTCTTAATAATTTATTTTTGTTCTTGTTTCCCTTGCCTAAGCAGACATACCCACAAATAATGTTGCTAAAACCAATCTCCAAGTGATTACTGCTTATTGTCTTTTAGGAGTCTTATGGTTTCAGGGCTCTCATTTATTCATTTAATTTTTTTTTTTAAGTAAGCTTTACACTGAATGTGGGACCTAAACTCACAGCCTCAAGAATAAGAGTCACATGCTGTAAAGGCTGAGCAAGACAGGCACACCTCACACTTCACATTTAGATCTTTGATCCATTTTGAGTTTCTTTACGTGTATGGTAAAAGAATGTGGTCTAGTTTCATTCTTTTGCAAATGGCTCTCCAGTTTTCCCAACACTGTTTTTGAGGAGAATTTCTTCTGTTACATATACTTGCCTCCTTTGTCAAAGATTAATTGACCATATAATTGCGGATTTATTTCTGGGCTCTCTATCCTGTTTCCGTTGATTTATGCGTATATTTTCTCCCAGTACCCTACTGTTTTGATTACTATAACGTTGTAGTATATCTTGAAATCCAAGAAACTGATACCTCCAGCTTTGTTCTCCTTTCTCAAGATTGTTTTGCATGCTACACTTCTTATAAAAGTATTCTGAGGTCATCCATTCTGCTTGGTTTGATGCTGGTAGGGTTTCTCTTTTTCTTTTTTCTTTTTTTTTTTTTTCTTATCTGAGATTTTGTTCTCAAAATCTCTTGAGCTTTGTTCTCCTTTCTCAAGATTGTTTTTTTTTTCCTTATCTGAGATTTTGTTCTCAAAATCTCTTGAGCTTTGTTCTCCTTTCTCAAGATTGTTTTGCATGCTACACTTCTTATAAAAGTATTCTGAGGTCATCCATTCTGCTTGGTTTGATGCTGGTAGGGTTTCTCTTTTTCTTTTTTCTTTTTTATTTCCTTATCTGAGATTTTCATATAATAACCAGTTTATTTTCTTTCTTTAAATGGTCCTCAAAAGGCCTGTGGCTTGGCATGCCAAGGGATGTAGATGATCAGTTGTGCCCTAGGAGTAGTAACCACATGGCACAGGGTCAAGCTGTGGTAACTTTATAGGGACTTCCACCTGCTCAGCCCCAACTATAAGACAATTCCTGACATTGGAGATGTGAAAGAAAATGGGAGGGGAGGGGCATCTTAAATTCCATAAAATATGGCATATTGTCTCCTGTTTGTACTTTTACAATTTCTGATTTTGCAAATGGCCAAGCTGCCACAGGGAACAAAAATGAGTTCCTAAGGTGGCAGAGACTGACCTGGCCAGCCCTGTACTGCACAGGCTATGCGTTACTGGATCAGTATGAATGGAGAAAGCAGGGGTGAGTCAGGGAAGCTGCTGCTTCTCCCTACATTGCTTTCATCACCCACAGGGAGGGGGCCCAAAGCCAAGCAGGACCTCCTGGAACTGAGACAGGGGAGGGGAAAAGAAAGCTGAACGATGCCACAGCTGCTGAACCATGACCAAAATATGGGGGAGAAGGCTGGAGGCAAATGTGCATGGTACACCGTGACATTTGGAGTCCTAGGTGACATAGAAGCTTAAGGATCCAACCTTGCTCAAACTGATTTTACATGATGATTTTATCTACTAATCAACCCAGAGATGCAGAGGATGAAATAGGGCAATACTATAGAAAATGCTTGAGAGAAATCTCTCTTATGATTGAGATAACCTGATATTTCCATTGATTCATTCATTCATTCATTCATTCATTCGTTCAACAATTATGTACTGAGTATTATGTATCAAATCCTCTTCTGAACACAGAATAAATAAGGAAAAAAACCCACAAATACCATTTTTATAGCACATGCATTCAAATAGAAGAGAGAGAACAGACAGTAAATAAATAAATATATAATATGTCAGCTGTTGATAAGAAGTCAAAAGTAGAGAGGGACAGAAACTATGTTGATTGTGATGGTGCTGGTGCTGGCTGTGTGTGCAGTTAGGGGAGATTACTCTGATAAGAAGACATTGGCAGATCCTTGAGTGGATTCAGAGAACAAGACGGTACATTTAAGAAGAGGAAACAAGTGCAACGCCCCAAGAAAGGCACGCACTTGCTGTACTCTGTTAAACACTAAGGAGGCTGGTGAGCGGAGGCAGAGACAGCTGAGTGAAGAGGTAGGAGATGAATTGAGAAGAAAGTTGAGTGTTAAATTTTGTAAGACTGAATTTTGTATTGAGTGAGGTGGGGAGCCATTGGAGATCTTAGAGCAGAGAAATAACAAGGTCTGACTTTTGTCTTAAACGGATTGCTTTAACTGCTGAGTGGAAAATAAACTAGAACAGAGCAAAGATGGAATCCAGAAGACCAGATAGGAGACTATTACAATAACTCATAGAAGACGGTGTTTTGGACCACAGTGGGAGTAACTGAAATGTGGGGAACTGGTCAGATTTAGAATATATTTTGAAGATAGAATCCACAGTTTCTACCAAAGAATTAAACGTGGGCAGTGAAAGAAAGAGATGAATCAAGAATGACTCTACAGTTTCCTGTTTGAGCTATTGCAAGACCAGCAGAGCTCGAGAAGAATAAGAGCTTGGTTTTGAACATGTTGGGTTTAACTCATCTAGGTAGATCTGGAAAGCAGGCAGTGGAAGAAAGCTCAAAATCCAGGTCTGGACTGGAGGTGGAGATGTGGAGTCATCAGGAGATAGATGGTAGAAGAGGGACAGTCACCAAGGACTCAGTGTAGACAGAGGAGAAGTCTGAGGTTGGGTCCTGGAGCACATTCATACTCAGAGATCAGGGAAATGAGAAGAAATCCCAAGTGGAGGGGCATGTCCTCACTCAGAAGGGATTGGAGTAAGGGTTCCACCCAGGTCAACTTAGTGGGATTCTGTGGGTCTTCTTTCCTTACCGATTTTTCTTTTCAAGATTTATTTGAGAGAGAGAGAGAGAGCAGGAGCACACACATGCAGGGGGAAGAGACAGAAGGAGAGGGAGAGAATCTCAATCAGATTCCCTGCTGAGCATGGAGCCTGACGTGGGGCTCGACTCCATAACCCTGAGCTCATGACCTGAGCCAAGATTCACACGCTTAACCACTTAGCAACCTAGACACCCACCCAGTTTGTTTTTCATTCTTTTTTAAAAATATTTTATTCATTTATTTATTTGACACAGAGAGAAAGAGAGAGAGAGAGATCACAAGTAGGCAGAGAGGCAGGCAGAGGGAGAGGGAGAAGCAGGTTTCCTGCTGAGCAGAGAGCCTGATTCGAGAGCCCGAGACCCTGAGACCATGATCTGAGCTGAAGCCACCCAGGTGCCCTCAATTTACTTTTCTCAGTGAAGTCATCAGAATGGTCGGTCATCAGCTGTATCTGATGGAAGGTGTTCAATTCTCACTCTGAACAAAATGGCTGTACATTACAATCACTGGGAGAATTTTAAAAGCACACTTATATCCAGACCCTAATTGGATATTAATCTAATTGGTTCTACACCAATTAGATCAGGTCCTTTGGAGGTGGGCACTCCTGTGTTTTAAAGTCTTCCAGGTGATTCAAAAGTGTGGTCAGTGTTGAGAAGCCCTGGCTTAAGGTTGGAGGAAAGAAGATGTGAAATAGTCAAAATATTTCACGAGAAGAATGGAGATTCTGTCGGTCAGAGAAACATACTTGGATTTGTGGCTGAGAATTTAATGTGAAAGGGGCGCCTGGTAGGCTCAGTGGGTTAAGCCGCTGCCTTCGGCTCAGGTCATGATCTCAGGGTCCTGGGATCGAGTCCCACATTGGGCTCTCTGCTCAGCAGGGGGCCTGCTTCCCTTCCTCTTTTTGTGATCTCTTCCCTTCCTCTCTCCTACTGTGATCTCTCTCTGTCAAATAAATAAATAAAATCTTAAAAAAAAAAAGAATTTAATGTGAAAGCTTCCAGCATTGTTGCTTTTCTCACCAACCACCTTCAGCTGCCAGGGGCAGACATAGGGTGGACAGAAGGTTGGGTTTTTACCAGGGTGGGGTTTTATCAGGTATGTATGATGTATGATGGAGGTGAGTGTATGGGACAGGGATTATAGTTATGGGAGCAGACTCTGTGCCAGCTGCGGAGGCCTGTGAGAATTTGGGGTAAGTATCAAGAACCACAGAAAATGAAATAGGGGGATGCCTGAGTGGCTCAGTTGGTTAAGCAGCTGCCTTGGGCTCAGGCCATGATCCCAGCGTCCTGGGATCAAGTCCCACATCAGGCTCCTTGCTCGGCAGGGAGCCTGCTTCTCCCTCAGTCTCTGCCTGCCACTCTGTCTGCCTGGGCTCGCTCTTGCTCCCTCTCTCTCTCTGACAAATAAATAAAATCTTTAAAAAAAAAGATTCTCTTCAAAAAAAGAAAATGAAATAGGTAAATGGATTCTTCTGAGTGACTTAGATAATTAATACTTCTTGAAATAATTTAGTGCAGCCAGACCCCTGCAAAGCAGCACAAACAACTCTGATGAGTGCTTCAATCTACCACTTCTTCCCAGGGCTTCAATCAATTGCTTTCAACAAGTGAACATTGAGATATTTAGAGCAAAGGAAAAAAAATAAATATTGGAAGTTCGCATTTTTTTAAAGATTTTATTTATTTATTTGACAGAGACACAATGAGATAGGGAATACAAGCAGTGGGAGAGGGAGAAGCAGGTTTTTCCTCTGAGAAGGGAGCCCGATGCGGGGCTGGATTCTCAGGCCCCTGGGATCATGACCTGAGCCAAAGAGCAGATGCTTAACAATTGAGCTACCCAGGCTCCCCTGGAAGTTAGCTTTTTACATTCTTGGAAAATGGGATTTTGTACATTTATGTCCTTTTTCTGTCCCCTTGTGGATATTTTCCCTCTTGAAGCACACCCAACCCCTGCTCCACAGGTGTCCAGTAAAAGAAAGGGATCTGAGTGCCATCCCCAAAGTTCACTTGCGTTTAAAGGAGAAACAATCCTGGGAAGCTGTTTTACACAAAAGAGTAGATTGCTCAGTTGTAGAAACTCAGGTATTATAAGAAAACGGGAGAGATATTCGTTACTAGAAGGGGGACTTGCTCAGCGTTTCTAAATTCACATTGGTAGATTGTTGAACTGTTGTAGGCTGAGTGTTAAAATCACATCTTTCCTTCCGTTTTCTTACAGAGACAATGATGGTTCTTCCAAGATTGTCTGTGAAAGGCTAGGCACCTGCAAAACCACACATTTGACCTGAGCCATCACCCAAGTAGAATGTAATCTGCTCTCAGATCATAGGAGAAAAAAGAGAGAGAGAGAATCCCAAGAAGAAACACTCACGTCAGGATTTTCATCAAATTTAGTGCACGTCTCACCATTTATCTTCATTTGCGGTAATTTTTTAAATAAACACTAATGTCGAATTGCACTGCGTTACAACGAGCAACTCAATTATCAGAAAATCACGAGTCTCCAACGTTTGTTCTAATTACTAAAGCAGAAGAGTGGACAGAGTTTAGAAAATTTTCAACAAGGCTTAAACAAGAGAGATTTTCCACTTTTTTCTAATCAGGTCAACATAGATACCACTTTCCCTACAACCTTGTAGGCAGTTGGTATTTTTCAGAGATATCATTTGGTTCTTTATAGAAGGCTTAAAGTTGGAGGTCCATAAAAACGATAATCAACTTTTGTGTGTGCCTTCTATAGGCCAGGAACTGTGCTAAATGAACAGTATCTAATTTAATCCTCCTAACAAGCCCTTTGAAGTCAATACTACTGACTATTCTCACTCCAAGGGGGGGGCAAAGCAGATGCTTCGAGAGTTGAACTCAGTTTTCCAAGTTCATACAGCTCGTATATGATGGAATCAGGACTTGAGCTCAGTCTAATGCCAGGTTGGACCCTCAGTGGCAGCTACTGTAGTTTTTTTGACCGTCACCTGCTTCCCTCCCCCACCCCCGCCCCCATCTCATTCCCATTTAGGGATAATCAGCCATACCTAAATGACAGTGGCCAGGCAGGAAGGGTGGCTACTGGGTTTAATTATTTATATCCAGGGGGAAGAGCCGCCTCGCCCCATACGTTCTGCTTCAGCTCTTGCCCTGCCAGGGGAGTAGCCATCCTTCAAACCATCAGTGTTAATGGCTGGTGAGGGATGAATTAGGCGGCAGGGGTCACACACAGTTTACTAGTCATGCATATTTCTTTCAGAATACCTAAGTACCATTCCCTTGGAGATGAGAAGAAATGATGGGAGGGATGTTAAAAGGGACTCCCAGAAATATTTCTGGACCAGTCATGATCACTAGCCCTTATGATACTCTTGGAGTCATTTTACTGGTTCTTGAAATGAGTGCACTTGCCCTAGGATGGCTTGGCCCCTCCCAGTAATCAGAAGCTCCCAGGATGGGTCAAAGATTACTTTATTTGCTATAATTCTGCAAGTTGAATGTATCTCTCAGCCATTTCCTGTGAATGCTATTATGGGGCAGGCACAGGGGGATGACTATGGGACAGAAACATATCAGGTGAGAGGGATCCTATGCTTTTGTATGAAGGAGAAGCCCATTCTCCTTGGTGATGGGAGTTTTCCTTCTGCTCTGACTCCTGCCCAGCCGGGATCAGTGGGGAGCCTCCTCCTTTGGGCGACAGGTCTCTTTCTTTCTAAATCTTCTTTTTTTGGGACAAAAAGCAAGACTACCCTTCTTTTCATCTTTCAGCTTTTTCATCCTGGCCAACGACACTCAAACACCCTCGCCCCCAATTTGGGCTGCTAGACTATGCCAAGAGGCCACATACTGGATATATTACCTCAGGCCCAGTGTTTGGACTTCACTGAACCTTAATTGTAACATCTGAGAAGGGTTGGGGAGGCGGATGTTGTGAGGATTCATTAAGACAATGTTAAATTTTTATCACGGAGTCAAGAAAGATCTCTTGTTAGGAATGTGTTCAATCTTACCAGGATAGAGGGCAAAATAGCATTTTACATATATTTTTTTAATAAAGTATTTCTTTTTAAAAAATTATTTATTTGACAGAGAGACAGAGCAGGAATACAAGCAGGGGAGTGGGAGAGGGAGAAGAAGTCTTCCTGTTGAGCAGGGAGCCCAATGTGGGCCTCCATCCCAAGACCCTAAGATTATGATCTGAGTGGAAAAACGAAGCTTTAAGGACTGAGCCACCCAGGTTCCCTGCAAAACAGCATTTTTTTAAAAGATTTTATTTATTAATTTGACCGACAGAGATCACAAGTAGGCAGAGAAGCAGGCAGAGAGAGAGGGAGAAGCAGGCTTCCCGCTGAGCAGAGAGCCCAATAAGGGGCTCCATCCCAGGACCCTGGGATCATGACCTGAGCTGAAGGCAGAGGCTTTAACCCACCGAGCCACCAGGCACCCCGGAAAACAGCCTTTTAAACAATATTTTTATTTTTATTTTATACATATATATGTAAACAGAGAATTGAATGTATACATATAAATATAACTTGTAAACACATTTGATATATATTTATGTTTATCCTAGGATGCAACACTGCCCTCCTGAGCAGCGCAAGAGGGTGGGTTTTTACAAAGAATCACCAAACAGCTTGACCCAACTGAACGGCCTGCCTTGCGCTGCTGCTTAAGAGAAAGCCTTGAGTTGGTTAAGGTTTGACAAATACTGAGAAAAACCAGTCAATTAATATGTTAAAAACACTACCCAACCACAGTATGAACCATTTAGACATATGGCTTTAATTTTGACTTTAGTCTCCAAAGCCTAGGGGTCCCTGGGGAAAGGGGGCAGAGGGAGAGAAAGGACCAGCTTCTCTGTGGGCCAGGTTTCTGGGGTTGCTCCCAGCCCTGCCCCCAGAGGGAATGCCCCCACCCAGGGCTTTGCTCCCAGAAGGGCCCCTCCCCCAGAAAGCCCCTTCCCAAATGGCCCTGACCTTTGGCCACACCCTCAGAGGTCCCATTATCCACCCCCAACCCCCTCACACCCCCCTACCCTGCCAAGCACCGCCCTCAGAAGGGTTCTAAGGTGAAGTCAGTGTGCTTCTCTCTCAATGTCTAGGAATTACTCAGTTTTATTTTTGACTTTGTGTTTTTTGAGCGAAGTGGGTGGTGTAAGGACCTACTTTATATTTTTATATTTTAGCCAGAGGCTTCCATTGAGGTTACACAATAACCTTGTTGTTTAACCCTTAAGCTGTCCCTGCTCCCATTCTCCCAGGGGACTTACTTAAAAACAAGTCCCGGAAATCAACCTCAGGTAACAAAGCCCAAATACAAGGGTGGGTCAGGCCAGGTAAGACATCTGATCAGTGGAGGGCTGCATACTGTCTCCCTAGCTACCAAGGAGTATGGGTCCCGCCCTTTGTGAGTCTTTTGGGCGAAAATCCTAACCAAGGTGATAGGCTAGGTCAAATATCTACTAAAAGGTAAGTTGTAATTCAATTGGTCACCTAGCATCACTGTGCAGCTTTCTCTGTGTGTTACAATTTCATTGGCCACCTGTGCATGACCAGGCCCAACCGCATGGCCTATGTCCTTAAAAGCTAGTCTGTAAAGGAGAGAGGGGTTGACTTCTCTGTAAGAAAAGCGGCCCTGGCTGGTCAGTTTGATTCTTGATGCTTGGTGCAAAATAAAGCTTTGTTTGACCTTCGCTTTGTATCAGTCTCGCTCTTTTAATCATGGACCCATTATTGGGGCATAACAGGTGGGATAGTGGAGCACGTACATAGTGGAGGGGACAGCCCACTGTGGGTATCCACCATTCCTTGCCTGTACTGCTCATTTGCATGTACTGCTCGCCCTGCCCGGTGAGCACAGCATGGAAATGGACACCTCGTGAGTGGTGGTCAACGAGAGTCACTGACCACGTGATGTCTATGACCGAGTCAACCGGAGCTCGCCTTCCCTACAGACCAGAGCTTGCTCTGAGCACCGGCAGGAGGCGGTGGCCTCTTGTGAGCAGCCCAGAACCCTGTCTTGTCCTTTCTCACTCATGTCACCTCCCTGTGTTAGCCAAGCCTTGGAAGTGGTGACTTAGGAGGGAAGGGAAAGAAAGGCAGCCCCTGGCTCCTGATCCTGTCAAGTTCCGTACTCATCAGGAAGCCGAGGGCAGCAGGGTTGGTGGAACAGGTGTGAGTCCCCAGGTGAGGTAAAGATGGCATAGCTGGTCTTGTGCAGGATTTCTACGGTTCTGATAAGAAGAGGGCACGTGGGTGTGCCCCAGCTGTGGAATCCCTGCGTGAATTATTTAACACTGACATTGCACCCTGCGAAGATGAATGGCATAAATCATGCCCATAATCACATTATAAAATTTTTATTTGCTTGGAATGACATTAAATGCAAATAGAAAACAGCAGCCATGCCCCTTCAGAAGACAGATGGTGGAGGAAATGAGCTTTCTATTTTAGTACCTTTAACAAACACTTCCTCCCTGTTTTTGCCCAAAGGGCCCTATATATTCATTTTGCATGGGGCTTGTAAATTATGTAGCCAGCCCTGGGGACAGCTGTGCAGTGTCTCAATGACCCAGTGCAGGGAATGGCAGGAGCCTCCCTCCTTGATACAGTAGTATTACACAAGCCCCTGAAGCTGAAACAGAACTTCAGGATAAAGTCTGGGGGGGAGGTCCTCAAATTTCTGAGTCATGGGCTGTCGTAAACAAAATAACAGCCGGGTGGCTTAGGCAACATACAATTTATTTTCTCATGGTTCTGGGCGCTGGAAGTCCAAGATCAAGGTGGCAGTAGGGTTTGATTCTTCAAACGTCTCTCCTTGGCTTGCAGATAGCTGTGTTCTCCACTCTGTCTTCAAAGGATTGTCCTTCAGTCTGTACTGTCTGTGTCCTAATCTCTTCTTCCTGTAAGCACACCAGTCCTGTTGGCTTGGTGCCCACCCCCAGTGAGCTCGCTTTCCCTTTATCACCTCTTTAAAAATCCTGTCTCTGAATACTGCCACATTCTGAGATGCTGGGTGTTAGGACGTCAACGTAGGAATCTGGGGGCATCCAACTAAGCCCATAACAATAGTCAAAACTGGATCCGAAACTGAAATTTAGACACATTTTAAAATGCTAAAAGTGTATATATATAATTTTTGTGGTAGGCCTGAGATGGTTGGTAGGCTGAGATGTATTTGTAACCTTTGAGGGAAACATCCTTTGGAATGATCAAAGAGAGCTTCTATGTAATTCCATACATCCACAATTAAACCCCAGAGCTTTTTAATTTGGAATTTGGCTGTTTTGTGCTTGGTGGTAACCAAAACCAGCCTAGGGCTTTTCTTTTGTTTTGGCAGAAAAGTAGGAGGCAGAGGACTTGAGCATTTAGACATCTTGCTGCTCTTTGGTTTAATCATACTCTACTGAGTTGCCCGAAACTAATTAAGCTCTTGGCTCTGTAGAGGAGAGATGATGTTCATTACATGTCATTGGCCACAATGTTCCTTTTTTAAATTGTTGTTAACATTTGTGTTATTTTTCAGTATAAGAGACAAGCTTTATCTTAGTTTGGGCTGATGTAACAAGAGCACCATAAACTAGGTGCTTTAAAGACATACTTATTTCTCTCAGTTCTGGAAGCTGGGAAGTCTACGATCAAGACCCTGGAAGATTCCGTGTCTGTTCAAGTGTCCACTTCCTGGGTCACAGATGACCATCTTCTCCCTATAACCTCCAAGGTGGAGGAGGCGAGGGATCTCTGTGGGGTCTCTCTTATGGAGACACTAATCTCGCCCATGAGGACTCCACCCTCATGACCTAAACATCTCCCAAGGACCCCATCTCCTAGTTATGTCCCTTTGGACATTGAGTTTTCAACTTATGAATCCTGGAGGGATACACTGTCTACAGTGAGCTTCGTCAAACATCTTTTATGTTCAAGGCACTGTTTTTTGGCAAAATTAATCATTTCCTACACATCCTTTGAAGCAAGAGTATTTCTGCACTTTGCCTTCCTTTAGAACCTTTCTCTAGAGAGGATCCTAAAAAGTTCAGAAAAGATGCAGAAGAAACCTGCTGGTTAGCTCGTTTTTCACAGTAGAGCAGAATTCATTTTGAAGTAGGTTAATCTTAGAAATCCAGGCGAAGACACTTCGCTTGAAAATCATCTCAAATGATCAGTTAGTTTTGTTAGTAGGAGTAATAGTAACTATAAGATCAATAGAACAACTTTTTGTTCTACTGTGGGCCTACTGTGTGCTGGGTACCTCGGAGCACCTGAGTCGAACCATCTCGTGATCCTTTCAACAGCCCACTGAGGGTCACACTGTCTTCTCCTCCACGTTATGGATGAGCCTTAAGTCTGGGCCAGAAATGACACAACTTTCCCAAAGCCATATTGCTACTGAGGGGCCAGCTGGGATCTACGCCCACTCTGGTGCCAGAGCCTGTGATTGCAAATGTGGGCTGCACTAGCTGTTCAGAACAAAGGATTGTTCATGGATGTGACACAGCTAACCCGTGAGACCCACCACCCTTTTCCCTAAGGTCATCCCGGTACAGCCTGCAGTGATGGCCCGAGTTAAGCATTTGAACTTGGTGCTGCAGAGGGTGTGTTTTAGGGACAAGATTGGTGTTAAGGGGCTCTAATGAAGCCCAGAGGGAATGGAAGGAAACAGGACTTGGGGAAATATCTGGGTCCCTGGAGCAGTGATCTTCTTTTATTACTGTGCACCTCTCTTTCACAAAAATAAATAAATACATAAATACATACATACATACATACATACATACATACATACATACATACAAAAAATATTTGCGGACATAGCACAAATTTAAGCAAATTTTTGATAAATTATAAACTCTACTACTCTACTAAATTATTATAAAAGGCATGCAAAAGCTAAACAGTTAAATGGATGACATGAAATATGAATAAAACTTATAATATTTTCTTCCAGCCCCTTACTGGACTATTTGTCAAACTCCCTTTGGAGAAGACTTTTTAAAGACTTGTTTATTTATTTATTGAGAGAGAGAGAGACAACACGTGTGTGCACATGTGAGTAGGGGGGGTGGGGCAAAGGGAAAAGGAGAGAAGCAGACTCCCCATTGAGCACAGAGGCCTCACTAAGGGCTCAATCCCATGACCCTGAGATCATGACTTGAGCCAAAATTTTGAGTCAGACATTTAATCAACTGAGACACCCAGGTGCCCTGGAGAAGACTTTTTAAGAAAGAGATAGGACACTGGATTTATAGCAATAATTCCTAGAATTAATCTTTAAAAGTGGGAAGATAGAAATGGTTTTTTAATTTTTTTTAAAGATTTTCTTTATTTATTCATAAGAGATGGGAGGCAGAGACAGAAGCAGGCTTTCCGCAGAGCAGGAAGTCCAGAGTGGGACTTGATCCTAGGACCTGGGATCATGACCCTAGCTGGAGATAGACGCTGGAGATACTGATAACCAAACTTTAGGGAAAAATACTGAACTTTACTGGGAAGATGAAGCAGAACAACAGCATATGGCAGCAACATGAGTTTTAGACAGTTGTTGGTCACCCAGAAGGCTTAAGGTGGAGAGAAAAACAAAAGGCTGTAGTGACCCAAAATTGTCCGAGTTGTGACCCAGGAACTTCCGGGTGACATAAAGATTTGTTTATTTATTACACGGACAGCGCCATGTGGGGACAGAGCGAGGGGGAATGAGAATTCCATACAAACGTGTGAGTGGCTCTTCTCCCATCTCCAGGGGGGAAGGAAGAGATTGGGATTACTCCAGTAAGCATGGTGATGAGTTGGTGAGGTAGGTTGACTAGATGTCTGGACACCTGAAAAAGCCAGCTAAGAGGGCTTCCTGGCCATCTTGTCAGTGTCTTATTGAAAGCTTGTCATGTGCAAGACTTTCTTTTAACAGGTTGCCAGGTGAATTGATGTACAAATCAGACTACTGGCCGCCATGTGTCATTGCTCAGGTGGTCCATGACACAGTGCCCTGCCACTAAGGGGATGCACTTAGCATTACAGACATCGTTCTGTCCTTGTTATTTTGAAATTTAGAAAATATCTTATTAATTTGTTCACCCCAAAGAGGCAATTTATTGCTTACTATGACAGTCTTTTGGTAGAGGACACAAAACTGCTTTCTTTGTTATGAAAATCAATGTGTTACACCAATTTTCTGAAAGATAGAAATGAATTGCCTCCTTCCAGCTGGGTCAGGACATAAGTGTACCCTATGTACTGGTTTTTCAATAGATTCCATTTACAGATTGTACATGTCTCTCAATACAGAAGACATTTGCTCACATTTATGTGTAGAACATTCCCGAACCTGGTCCAGGTTGCAGATGAAACCGTCACCCTGACTGGCAAGACATAACGAAGAAGAGTTTTTCTGTAAACAATATGTGGTCATGGAAGGAATCAGCACTGCAATTCGTGGCTGATTCCAAGGGCTCTAAGAGGTGGTAGATGCACAGGCAAAGTGGTGACTTTTGCAGAGGAAGCAGGCTGGGGAGAGATAGCAAAACAGAAGTTTGAGAGGGCCCTAAAATCTCCTCCTGTGGGATTATTGGCCATTGAGCTTGAGAAAGGCTATGGTGAAGACTTGAAAGAGCATCAGATCAAACCCTTGGCCACTGGAGGTTGAAACTGACATGAGCAGCACTATCTCTATTCTTGACCCAAGGCCACAGGATGACAAGCTTTGCTTTTTCAATGTGGTTTCAAGTCTCTCTACTGCCCTATAAAGAAAATAATACAAATAAATGATGAGAGTGTAAAGTGTAAGCAGAGCTCCCCTTGGCCATTTCCTAAGTTTTGTCCACTCCGAAGTGAGTATCACTTTGGTGAGTGCATTGCAGGAAATGGCCTTAATGATCAATGGCAGACCTCCACTCCAGAGTGACATAAAAAGCAATCTGCACCTCCTTCCTGATTTGTCTGTAATGAAACTTGCTTTCCTCAGGTCCCAGCATTCGAGGCAGATAAATATGTTCCCTTTCGTTGGCTCTTACTCATACTTCAGCAAGATTTCCCATGTGCTTTCCTTGGCTGGCTGGGAAACTGGACCACAATTTATGGGATCTTAGGGGACAGGCGCATAGAATTCCAGTGGGATCCTGGAACAGAACCTAATTGGAGATTAGAGACCATTGCGGTGCAAAGCTTTTCTTTGAGATCGAAAGAGGTGCATGTTATGCAAATATTAGCAAGTGTAAGTTCACACTGTCTATTGAAAATTTATAGACTCATTATGGTCAAGAAGGCTGGAAGATACGTAGATTTTGGGAAAGATTCAGGTAAATTCAGGGAGGTGGCAAATTACCCCAGGGAAAGTAGAATGGCTAAAGAGTATGGCCCAAACTTTTTAAAAAAATTTTATTCACTTATTTGACACACAGAGAGCCAGAAAGCACAAGTGGGGGGAATGGCAGAGGGAGAAGGGGAAGCAGGCTCCCCGCTGAGCAGGGAGGCAAATGTGTGGGACTCGATCCCAGGACCCTGGGATCATGACCTGAGCTGAAGGCAGACACTTAACCGACTGAGCCACCCAGGCACCCCCTGGCTCCAACTTCCAAAGATGGTGTATGAGATACCGTTGGTGGGAAGGAATGACGATCAGCAACTGTCCTTGATTCTGCTTCTCAGGAAGGCATTGTGATGTGGTGCCCAGGACTTTGGAGACAGACACATGCTTGGTGCCCTCTGGCTCTGCCGCAAAAGCAACACCTTCCAGAGGGCAGCTGCAGGCACCGGGTGGCCTCACACAGGGTCAGACCCAGGAGGCACTCAGCCACGTACCCATTCCACCATCCTGCTGGGTTTGGAAGAGCCCTATCTAAGTCCCTGCTGCTGAAGGACCATCCAGAGTGACATGTCCCATGGGGCATCCCGGCATTCCTTTACCCCTTCAGGTTGTTGGCAGCAAGGCTGGAAATTTTTTTAATTGCCTGGGAAAATGATAGCAAACAGCTCCAAAAAGGAGTTTCAGAACGCAGACTTCATACTATGTTTTGAGTACATTTCATTCATTTGGCAGGTACTGACAGGGTGCTTAAGTGCCAGGTGCTGCTGCATTAGAAACGGACTTGAGAAGTTAACAGGAGGGGGCTCCAGCCCTCAACCAGCACAAAGTTGATCAATGGATGCATGTGACAGACAGAGCACTGTGACGGGGAGTACTAGGTGCTGTCATAAGAAGGGTATGCCTGGAGTTAAAGGAACACTCGGGGGGAGCCAGCACCAAACTCGGGGAGAGCTGTGGGAAATATGATGGATGCAGATGGCTCCAGGGGAAACCAGAGAACTGCTCAGATCCCTGCTTCTTAACAGCTCCAAGTGCCCGCCGCTTCAGAGTGGGGGCTGGGCGAGCAGGGAGCTGGGGTGGGCGCAGCGATGCCTAAGTTCCGACCTCAAGCCCCTGCGCTGTTTCACCTGTCCCTTTAGGAGTACAATGACATAGGATGTCACCAACGGAGGATCTACCCCTGCATCCTGGTACTGGGAAAGCACGCGAGGGCTGCGGAGCTGAAAGCAAGAGTTGGTAGTTCCAGTAATGTGTGCAGGGTTTTAAAAAACTATATACCGGAAAATATCCGGTCTTATTTGCATGTGTTTGTATCATGCACAATTTTTAACTGCAATCCTCCTTTTACCTTCTTCCCTGTTGTTAAGACTCTCCTCTCCTCACCGCTGCCTTTGTCCCTATAATACCTGTTGACAGCCTGGTGCTCATCCATGAGCTCATTCGCCTCTATCCACGCACGCATGGGGCTCTGTCACTGTTTAACAAATATGGGCTCATTTTATCTACCTCTTGATCTAGTGCTTCCCAGTTAATAATCCCTCCTGCATAACGTCCTTCTGTTTTTATCTTCATTTTTATAAAGAATGGCTGCTCACCTTTTATCAGGTGCCTTTATTTTTTTATCAAATGCATTTATTGCTATGGTCCTAAGAGTTTTTTCACAGTTAATTTAGTGATGAGGTAAATCTTATTGATTTTCTGGTCTTGAGCTCCCTTTATTTTCCTGGAATGAATACAAGTTGGTCTCAGGATATAGTCCTTTGATAGATGCCTGACTTCTGTTATTTGCTAACATTAGTTCAGTTTCTGTTAACTAATCTGTCCTAAGCCAGATTTGTTAATAGCTTCCCCGTTCCTCCCTCTCAGGTTTGGGTATTAAAATTGTGCTCAGCTTCATCAAGTGAATTGACTTATTATTGTTTAATTGCCTGTTGCCATTTAACAGTAGAATGACAGTTATCCAGCTGCAAACCTGTCTGATCTTGGAACTCATCTTCTTAATTTTCCATTCTTGAATCATTTGGATGATTTTGTTTTCCTAGGAAATCATCGTTTCTTCTAGGTTATCAAATTGATTAGTATAAAGTGCCTTGCAGTTTAGTGATTCTTTTATATTATGCATTTGCTTTTATATCTCTGTTCCCAATCCTTATCTGTTTTGCAACTCTCTCCCTCTCTGTCCCCTCCTCCCTGAAACCCCCCTTTCCCCATTCCCCTTCCCTCTCCCCACCTCGTCCCACACCCCATCTTCCCCCTCTCTTATCCTTAATAGGGCATGTGAAGTTTTTTTTTATTATTATTATTTCATTAGTCTTTCATAGAAACAACTTTGAGTTTATTTGCCCCTGATATTTTTTATTAGTTTAAAAATTTATCTTTATTATAACTACTTCCTTTCTTTGGATTGAGCTGCCCTTTTCTGATGGGTTTAAATGAGTACTTTCTTTTATTTAAAAAAAAATGTTTGAAATTTAAGACATTTGACACTAAAGTCTCCTTAGAGTATAACTTCTGGTGTCTTCTGTAAGTTTTGGTATGAAATAGTCTCCTTTCCATTGCTTTCAAGATTTTCTTCAGTCGTCTTATGATTTCTTCTTTGACTGAAGACTGTATTTCTTAACTTGTATGTAGTTTCAATTTTTTGTTACCAGGTTATCTAATTCTGATTCTACTGGATTGTGATCAAAGAACTGTTCTTTAAATCTTTAATTTGGAAGGCTTGTAAAGGTTTCCTTTGTTGCCTAGTATGCAATTAATCTTTACAAATATGGCTTTCCTTAGGTGTAAGAAAGAAATGTTTTCCGAGGGAAATAAGGATGTCTATTTTCTTTTTTTTAATTTATTTGACAGACAGAGATCACAAGTAGGCAGAGAGGCAGGCAGAGAGTGAGAGAGAGGAGGAAGCAGGCTCCCCGCGGAGCAGAGAGACCGATGTGGGGCTCGATCCTAGGACCCTGGGATCATGACCTGAGCCGAAGGCAGAGGCTTTAACCCACTGAGCCACCCATGCGCCCCAGGATGTCTATTTTCTGTGTGTCCTTGTTTTTCCCTCCTTCTAGTAGATACTCCCATTTGAAAAGCTAAAATTTTACCTTGTTATTGCATTTTTAGAGTCTTCAGGTATTATGTTGTTAGATGTATACCTGCTTATACCTTTTACATCTTCTTTCCAAACTCTGCCTTTAAAAATGTCCCTCTTCATCTTAGTACCTATAACTTTAGACCCAACTTGTCTGCGATGAATTTTGCCATTCCGTCTTTCTCTTTTGCATGGTATCTCCTCACCTGATACATTCTCAATCCCTTTTGCATTTTAAGTATGTTTCTTGAACAGCGTGGATCTGTAACCTCCTGATAGGCGCTTTAATAGAAAAAGTCAGTCTGTACACATTTAAATTAATGATAAACAGTCATAATTTTATTCCTCCCATCTTATTTTGTTTTTATTTTCCCCATTTTGGATGTTTTTGATCAAGTTCATTCTTTTTGTACTTGATAAATAGAGAAGTTCTTTGCATTTTTCGATGACAGCTTAATTGAGATATAATTCACAGGCCATAACACTCACCATCTAATGTGGACAATTTAATGGCTTTCACTATATTTAACTATACTATACTGAACTACCTACACATTTTCATCATCCTCAAAAGAAAACTTTAGCCATCACCACCAGTCTTAGGCAACCGCTAATCTACTTTCGGTCTCTGTAGATTTAGCTATTCTGGAAATTCCATATAAATCAAATTATGCAATACGTGGTCTTCTGTGACTGACTTCTCTCAATCAGCAGAATGTTTTCAAGGCTCCTCTGTGTCGTGGCACATATCAAAATTCTATTCCTTTTCAAGGCTGAATAATATTCCACAGGCTGGATGGATCACATTTTATTTATCTCTTCATCAGTTGATGAACATCAGGGTTGTTCTCACCTTTCGCTATTACGAATAAACCCTAAACCTTCATGCACAAGTTTTTGTGTGGGCATAGTTTTTTCTTGGCTCTATACACAGGAGTGATATTGGTGTGTCATATGGCAACTCTGTGTTCTGCATTTTGAGGAGCTACTAAACCGTTTCTAATGTGGCTGCGCCATTTTCCAAGCCCACCAGCAATTTACAGGTTCCAGCTCTTCACATCCTTCCAACACCTGCTTTTGGGGTTTTTGATAGTAGCCATCCACGTGGGTGCGAGGTGGTATCTCACCATGGTTTTGATTTGCATTTCCCGAATGATTAGTGATGTTGAGCATATTTTCACGTGCTTATTGTCCCATATATTTTATATATACCTTATATGTATCTTTAAATATATATTATATATTTCAAATTTTATTTATATTTAAATACATATTTAAGAATGTAAATATATTTACATAAATATGTTTATATAAATATATGATCATGTAAAATATATTTATATATACATTTATATATTAATGTATACATTTGAATATTAGAGAAATGTATATTCAAGTTCTTTGCTCATTTTTTAAGAGATTTTATTTATTTATTTGAGAGAGATTTATTGAGAGAGATCACAAGCAGGCAGAGAGGCAGGCAGAGAGAGAGGAAGAAGCAGGCTCCCTGCTGAGCAGAAAGCACGGGGCTCGATCCCAGGACTCTGAGTTCAAGACCTGAGTGGAAGGCAGCAGCTTAACCCGCTGAGCCACCCAGGCGCCCCTCTTTGCTCATTTCTTAACTTGGTTGTCTTTTTATTTGAGTTGTAAGAATTCTTCACACAGTCTGAATGCATGTTCCTTATATATGACCTGCAAATATTTTCTCCCATTTAGTGGCTTGTCTTTTGACTTTGTCAATGGGGTGCTTGGAAGCACAAAACTGGGATATTTTGGTTGAGTCCCATTTATTTGTTTATTATTTTTTTTAAGCTGCTTGTACTTTGGTGTTTGGCTGAGGAGCCGCTGTTAGATTCAAGACCACTAACATTTACCTTTGTGTTTCTTCTGAAAACTTTATCATTTTACTTTATTTTTATTTTTTAAAAGATTTTATTTATTTGAGAAAGAGATAATGAGAGAGAGCATGAACGAGGAGAAGGTCAGAGGGAGAAGCAGACTCCCTGTGGAGCTTGGAGCCTGATGCAGGACTCAATCCGGAAACTCCGGGATCATGACCTGAGCAGAAGGCAGCCGTCCAACCAACTGAGCTACCCAGGCATCCCGAACTTTATCATTTTAATGCTTACACTTATGTCTTTGATGCATTTGGGGTTATTTTCTCTGTATGGTGTGAGGCAGGACTCCTGTTTCATTATTTGCATGTGGCTGCTTGGGAGTAAAATACTGTTCTTACCCCCATTGAATTGTTTGGCACCCTTGTCAAACATTAGTTGACTGTAATTTATTTTCCTTTTTTTTTTCCCCCCATTGAGTCATTTCACGTGCCATGTATATTATATTTCTAGGAAAAAGGAATCCCAGGATTTTCCCTCCTGCCTGGATTCTTCCTTCTTCATGGTGCATGATGCCAGAAGAATTTTTCCATGCAGTGAAACCAAACTGAGGGGATGGAAATATTCTGCCACTTTTCTAGATCTTTCAGTTATACAAGTCTAGGGCTGGTCATGCCACACTTGTTTAACTTGCCCGTGAGGTTCACAGCAGTTTTCCCAGCTCTGTGGTCATCAATAATTTCAAATGTGCCAATGTACTCATGCTTCGTCATCACAGTGAGGAAACGGGACGATGACTTTGGTGCAGGGCCTCCTAAGAACCTGGCCTTCACCCCCCCTTTCAGCAGTGTTAATGTTCTTGAGGGCATCTGTGGGACATTTGTCCACACTCTTACTGCGGCACGGAAAGATGGCAGAAAAAGCTTTTTTCCCTTTTATTAATATTTCGTCTTGTTCTCCTTCCCTTTCTCATAACCGAATGCGTATTTCCCCTTCGTCATTTGAAAACTGCATACTGTTCTCCAGCTGTTTTCCCCAGACGAGACCTTGTGTATCAAGAATCCTTATTTCACGGTTATTATACACAATCTTAAAGATTTATGACTGTCTGCTTATTTTACACATGCATACACACGAAGCACTAAATACGGACTTTATCTGAATGGCTAAATGTTGGCCAAGACAGAAGCCAGTTGTAGTAGGAACTGATAGGATAAAGATATAGTCTGAAGTTTTTGTTCTTTAAAAAAAGCCTTCATGGGGCGCCTGGGTGGCTCAGTGGGTTAAGCCGCTGCCTTCGGCTCAGGTCATGATCCCAGGGTCCTGGGATCAAGTCCTGCATCGGATTCTCTGTTCAGTGGGGAGCCTGCTTCCCCCTCTCTGCCTGCCTCTCTGCCTACTTGTGATCTCTGTCTTTCAAATAAATAAAATCTTAAAAAAAAAAGGCCTTCATATTTTATTTAAAATTTTTGGTGTCCGAATTCAAAAGGTTAACAATATAGTACAATAATAATAATAATAATAATAATATATCATCTAATAATAAAATAATAATAATTTCTCCTGCATAGTCACTGCTGCACACTAGTAAAATGAAATGTTTCTTTTCTTTTCTTTTTTAAAGATTTTATTTATTTCATTTATTTGACAGACAGAGATCACAAGTAGGCAGAGAGGCAGGCAGAGAGAGAAGGAGGGAAGTGGGCTCCCCGCTGAGCAAAGAGCCCGACGTGGGGCTCGATCCCAGCCAAAGGCAGAAGCTTAAACCACCCAGGCGCCCCGAGATGTTTATTTTCATTTGGGATTATGGAGGGGCAAGGTGTTTTGACTCTCCTGCTGAGGTAGGGACTCAGTCAGTATCGTCTCCACCTTTTTCCCTAATAGTAGCTCTGGAAGATGAAGACGTCCCTCCATCTCCCAGACATGAGGGTTTGACCAGGACATGAAATGGTATAAGCTCATTGACATAGTCTCATGAACTAAGCCCTGGTTTATTGGTCACAGTCATTCTCCAAGTATTTTCAGGAATAAACTTCAGGTGTTGCCCTTACTCTAATTTTTCTTTCTGAGATTTCTGACTGCAATTGCTACTTCCTGCAGTCACTCAAGGAGAAACGAGGCATGTGGCAGCGCAACAGTGTGTTTTTCTTTCAAGATGACAGAATCACTCTTGATTTCTGTACGCATCTCGGATTTTCATATATGAACATGGATTTTGGTGTCTACCCTGAGGAGATAATACATATGGTGTGAGCTACACATGTATTCTCATGACACGTCACCTGGGTTACCCAGAACTTTCTGGGCCCGGCAGAAAGGCAGAAACCCAGGTGAATTCCTCATTGTTCCAGCAGGCTGTCAGCCCTCAAAGGCCTTCTGGATGTGTTTGTACATCGCAGTGTCTGCTGTGTAAGATACAGAAAGAGCACAGTAGTTCAGGGGGAAAATATTTAGGAACACATTTTCCAGGAGGAACCAGGATTCAGTTTGGGTGACTCTTGACCATTTTTCATCTTCTGACGACTGAAAGTGGTAGTTAATCTACAGTCATGGTTTTAACATGCATTTCGAATGTAATGTGAGTTTCTATCAACATAAAACTATAAGAACTGTCTTCCTAAAGGGCATTCATGTAAGGCCTGTTATTTTCCAGCTTGATTAATGAAAACAAAATTTTTCTTTAATGCTTTCTTCCTACTCTGTATTAGTTTTCAGAACTGGATTGAAAGTGATTTATTGTGGATAGGGTTATACCTGCTCGTGGAATTTTTTTCTGTTCCTGGGTTTTTAAGGGTGGCAGAGTTGACTTTCTGATTTTAATTCATCTTCACTAGATGAAGAATTCACAAATAGGACTTTTTCTTGAAATAACCATAGCCTGGGGGCGCTTGGGTGGCTCAGGTCATGATCTCAGGGTCCTGGGATTGAGTCCCACATCGGGCTCCCTGCTCAGTGGGGAGCCTGCTTCACTCTTTGCCTCCCCCTCTGCTTATGCTTTCTCTAATAAGTAAATAAATAAATAACCTAAAAAAAAAAAGAAGTTGTATTTGACTGGAGCTTCATGTGGAGTGACAGATCAACAGAAAGACAAAGGAATAAGAGACAGGAAGCAATGAAGGAAAACACAGAGGTGCACAGTATAGACAGATGTTCCTCGGCTTATGACGGCCTCGGCTTCTAATAAACCCATTGTTCAGCTGGAAATCTCTTTAGTTGAAAATGCATGGAAAACACCTAAGTGACTGAACATCAGAGCTTAGCCCCGCCAAACTTAAATGTCTTGAGAACACTTACAGTATTGCACAGTTGGGCAAAATCCTCTAACACAAAGCCTATTTCACAATAAAGTGTCTGGTATCTCATGTAACTTACTGAACACTGCACTGAAAGCCAGAACAGGGCGGTTCAAGTGTGTTGGTTGCTGACCCTCGTGATCACGTGGTTTGCCTGGGGGCTGTGCTCGCTGCCCCTTCCCAGCATTACAAAAGAGGACCCTACTGTAGATCGCCAGCCTGGGAAAAGATCCAAACTAAATGCATATCACTTCTGCACTATTATAAAAAGTCAAAAAACCATAAACTGAACCAAGGTGAAGTCAGGGATCTTCTGTACCAGGTGTGTTAGGGAAGGTCAAGTGCTCCTGTCTGGCCAGGAACCATAGTGGTATGGGGGAAAGTTCCACAGTAGAAAGTTCTACAGCGGAGAACCACTAGGACTCAAGCACCAACGGTCACAGGTTATGCCAGGAAGACTGGATGCTCTTCTGTGGGCGATGAGAAGCCATGAGCGACTCAGGAAGGCTGAAGAGCTCTGGCCAGGTGGGACAGCTGAGGGCTGCAATGAAGACGGACAGGTGGAGCTGGGAGACCAGGTGGGGAGAGCCCGCTACCCTCGAACAAAAGGCAACAAAGGTCTGGACTGGGATGACGGAGATGGTGGAAGGTAATGGGATATTCATGAAACAGAACTGGAAAGCCATGGAAATGAAATAAGAGAGGGAGGGAAAACCGTTCATGACTTTAATTGCCATCAGTATAAAACGTGTTGAATTAAAATGAATTGGTATTAATAGACCGATGATGACATCACAATAATGGAAGGAAACCAATTTTGATTTTGAGCCTGGTTAAGGAGACAGTATAGACAAGAGAAAAGCAGAGGCTCTGGAGTCACACAAATGTCACCATTGAGATTCGTCCCCACTCTTCATTCCCTTCCCTGTAAACCCAGGCAAGTGACACCTGCCTCACAGCACTGGTAACAAATAGGGAAGAGCACACGTTCCCACGTTCCCGGGTCAGACAGGACAGCCAGGGATCAGCGGCACATGAGGAGGTGACAGGTGGTCACTAAACTGAGCTCAGGTGCATACACAGCATTTTACGTCACCTTGAGATGGCTCCTCTTGTGACCTCTCGAAGAAGGTGGCAGTGGTGAGGAACGAACTCCAGGAGCTTATTAGCATACATGATCTTCAGGCCGTCTGGATGAGACTCAACGATCTGCTCTACAATCACCTAGCAGAAGGAAGAGCGTTTTATTTTTATTTATTTGTTTGTTTGTTTGTGTTTTTGTTTGTTTTTAAAGCACCTAAAAGAGAAGTATGAACTATACACTACAGAGAAAAGAATCGTGTAAACCTTAAAAATGCACTTCGTCCTTCCTCCTCCCCACTCAGTATGCTTTCTAAACAGGAGGTAAGTAACAATGGCATGAAAATCTAGGTCCCGGGATTTGGGAATACTGCTCCAACCCTGGGGGACACAGAGGCTGAGGGACAGAGACTGGCCTGAAGCTAAAACATCACACACACTCATCTGCTTCCCTTCTGAGCTTAAAAGCGAAATACTGTATCTGCAGACGACAGCTCTGTATCATCTTCACCCTGGCCTTATCCTCTACCGTCTCCAGAACAGGGAAAGGGCTGAGATGGAAAGTGATGGAAGAAAACACATCTTATTTTGCTTTAGTATTTAATTTTTTTTTTGGTGAGGCTGAGTTGCAGGAGGTGAATGACAAGCATGCAAACTTAAAATACAAACGTGGCCACAGTTCATTTAATGACATGGAAACGTAAAGTACTTCCCTAATTTAGCATATTAGATTCAGTTCAATGAAAAGGGCATAAATTAAATAACTAAAATATTTTCATTTAGTGACAAAGAATAATGTGATCTTTTTCACCCCCACAGAGAGAGCTATGAACTATAATAGGATACATACAAAGAACTGACAGATCATTTACTTTTAGTAGTCTTAATGAAGCTGAGAAGATTACTGAAATTAATCCTTCAATTTCACTTCTATCACTGGGATACTGTCTCGTTTTAAAACTGGAAGCCTTTCATCCTGAAGTCATGGTGGGTAGCTTTATACTTACCAGACAGAAAGAACACTCGCACTGGCAGGTGACTGGAAGAAAGCCCTCAAACGCTGAGACTGGCTTCATGACTTCTGTCAGGTTGAACTAGATGAAACCGACGCTCTCTAAGTTGGAAGCTGCTGATTGCTGGCGGCCTCACATGGTGCAGCCCATACTCCGGCCGCTCAGAGGCAGGATACACTGACTCCCTGTATTTTACTGTATCCTTATAGGTCAAGAACACTGGGTAACCAAGTTCTGGACTTAAGGTACTACCCCGCTAACTCGCCCTTCAAAGCCCTTTACCTTTGAATATTCCCTCCCTCCCACCTTCCTAGCCTGGCAAACTCCCCCATGGTCTTCAAGACTTACGCCACATCAATTCTGCGAATACGCTTCCCCTCACAGACTTTCCCTGCGCACAGAGCTGTCTTTCAGCTCCTCCAGTGGGCACGGGCGCCTTGGTGGGGTCACGCTTTTCGGCAACTTCATTAACGTATAACTTATGGAAATGGAAACTGACCTGAAAATGTTCTGATCCGTACCTTCTTCCTAGGCAAGTCCCTCACCCCTACTAAATTAAGATGATCCCTGAGTTATGGCATCACTGGAAGAGACCAGAGCGCATGCCTGATTCCTGCCATGCTGATGGGCACCAAGCGGGACCAACCTTTTCTTACAACCAGAAGAGCAGGAACTAAGAGCATCTTCAAGGAAGAGCCCTGAGCTCTCTCGCACCCAGTCAAGAAACAAAACCAGATTAGATGCTCTGTGTTTGTGGAATGAGGTGCATGGGGGCACAAACCTCATCCATGTATGGTTTCACCAGTACTTGACCGACTAACGCCTCTGCATCCCGTGTCTTGTCAATTGTAGCGTAAGTCTGGAGGCAGTGCCGTATGATGTCCACATTGGAAGTCTGAAGCCCTTCTAGCAGCAGGCCTCCCAGGGACTGCTGCAGCATGGCCGTAATGTGGGCTATACGCTGCAAGAACAGAGAGACCAGGAAAGAAGGTCCAGGTACCACAGTTTCTAAAAGCTCAAATATATGTGTATAATTTATATACATATGTGTTATATATATAAAGCGAGCCTCTAATTCTACCAGAATATATGTAAGATTAAAATCCCAACATTTCCTAGAGAATAACAATGAATCTCTTCTCCCCATGATTGCTTTCTTTCTTTTTTTTTTAAAGGTTTTTATTTATTTATTTGTCGAGAGAGAGCACAAGCACACAAGGAGACACAAGCAGAAAGAGAAGCAGGCTTCCTGCCAAGCAAGGAGCCCAAGGTGTGACTCAATCCCAGGACCCTGGGATCATGACCTAAGCCAGAGGCAGTGGCTTAACTGACTGAGCCACTGAGGCGTCCCCTCCCTATGATTTCTTTGAAAGTAAGTCGGCTTCATCAAAGTGAAGTTTAGACAATTACGGAATGACAAAAAGTTATTTGCCTCTTAAGCTACGGAGTAAATCTGACAAACGTGCATTTAAACCCAGTCAAGGGCTTTGGATAAATGAACTCTGACTACATCATATGATGTGTCAAGTTACATGAAATTCAGAATTAATTTTACTTGCATAGTTTGGAGACTACGCTTGTGTCTTTACACAAAATCTATCTAGTGTGACATAATGGAAGCAGGGTCCCAAGCAGGAGACACTGAAAAAAAAAAATTCAAAGCTAGCTTCAAAATCCTGTAGAGTAGCAATTATCAGGGGCAATGCTAGGTCAAACCAAAATCATCCAGGAAATTCGCAAACAGCAAATTGAAAATCGAAACCAACACTTGCTGGTCTTACTTTGTCCAGAAGAGGCATGCCTTTGCTCTGAACAGCATGAAAGTGTAACTGGTTAAATTCTGTGGCAATTCTCTCCAAAATCTGTCTAGTCCAGAGAGGGCTAGTAGAGACAATTAGAGAAATGTAATTCCCAAAGTTAAAAACCTGCCACCCCCACCGCCCCCTATGCCTTACAGCGCTCAGGCACCTGCACCTGAACGCCATCAATTTTCATGACAAACTGTCTGTGCAGCAGGCCCCAGTGCAAGGGGTGAGGAGCGGGGAGGTCGTAGAAGCCACCGACGCAGCCTGGCCCGGGCCACAGGGCCCAGGCAAGGGGATGGAGCTATTTTAGGTCAGTGTGGGTACAACTGTATGATTCCTCCACGTTCCTCGGGCTCTCCCATTCGTGCCCTTCTTCTCCCTTCTTCTCCCATTCTCTAACCCCCTCCTCTCTCTTTCCCAGTCCTACCGTTCATACCCGAAGCCCCCTCTTCTTCTCTGCCTGCCTCATTCTCCCTCCCAAGTACCTCCGCAGTACCAACTACTGCTGTCTCCTCAATCAGCTAAAACTGACCGCCTAGCAGCAACCTGGGAAATCGCTCAGCGCAGCGGACTCCAAATTTAAATTTACCCAATGGCAGAAAGAGCAAGCTCGGTGCTCCGGGAGCTGGTGAGAAATCACTCACAGTGCATCTGCCCTCAAGTGGACTGGATACACTTCCCTCTTGCCCCCCACATTAGAAAGCGTCAACCCCATTCAAAAGGAAATCGAACAGTGAAAGAAAAAAAAAACACAACAAAGGCCCCAAAGCCCCTGCTGGGCTCTATGAGGCATCCCACATCTGAGGATGGGCAGTCAGGTAGTGAGGAAACACACTGTAAGAAAACCCAAAATCTCTGGAGACCTGCAATGGTGTGCCCCGTCCCAGAGCATCAGAACTGGTGTGGAGGGAAGGCAAGCGCTTGGCATGACCAATGCAGAAGCCTAATCCCAACCTCTACTGACTGATGCCATGCGCATTTCCTATTTATCCTTTTCTCGGCATTTCTGGGCCTGGCAGAGCATGATGGATTTACTGTGCGCTGACGCTGCTCTGGCCTTCCTGACTCTAGAGCTCAGAGCTGCTATTCTGGAGAAAAAAGTCCTCCAAGGTAATTAATTCTGAGCAAGAAAGCGCACAATGTCTGTTTATCAAGGACAGTGTTGCAAAGGGACAGGATTGTAGACACAGAGCTCACTGAGGTGTTTCTATCCTAGGAGCACAACATGAACAGCAAAGACGGGAAGAACACTGGAGGGCCAGCTCCCCAGGGGCCGAACGTGGACATGGCTGGAGGGGCTGCAGGCGCTGCCAAGGGCCGCAGTGAAGCAGAGCCGCTGGAGACACACTGGCTGCAGAAGGGCCGCATGCAGACTGTCTGCTAAGTGTGGACGAACGGGGCAGAAGCATGAGTGCAACGGGCTAGAGACACAAGCACAGTGGAGGCTGACCACTTAGTTGAATGCCTTGATGTGAAAGGGGACAGAGACCTAGGACCAGAGAATCGCTTCCTTTGGGATGTGTCCGTTCTTAATCTCCATCATGAGACATGTGGAGCATATGGTCTCTCAAGTTCCTTCCAAATCTAAAACCTTAATTCCTAAAATTTAGAAACCTAACTCCGCCTGCAAGGGGAGGGACTGTTAGCATCACACAACAGAGCACTCAGGGCACCAGGCGACCTTGACGCAGGCAGCCCAGCTGGTATGTGTAGGACCAGCCCCGGCTACTCCCACTGCACGACTGTGCGTCTCACAGTGCTGACAGGACCTAACTACTCATTTTCTGAGTCACTCATCTACCCTGGCTGATTGAAAATTCACACCAGGAAGGGAACAAGACAATCACAGTATAACAAAGAGAGCCATCATCTTTTTCCTATTTCATACGTTTTTTCTTTCCTGTTTGTAAATTTCAACTGGATATGTCCTATACTGTTTCATAATAATATAATGCTGGTGCAAAATACATCAATGGTAATACTCTGGGCATGTCTAGGAAAAAAAATGAGATGGAGAAAAACCAAGATGAATGGTAGGTATGCCTTAAAGATCAACAGGACTTTGCTAGTCCTCAGGGAAGGTGATTCCAAATATACTTTAACACTGCAAGCATAATGACGTGTTGGAACTGTGGTCTATAACCAAAGCGTTTATAGGAACATGTTATAGATTTCACCATTTCATGCTCTCCACTCTCCTGGAGCTACATTCTAGCCACAAACCTGGATTTTCTTCTTGTTCAGAAATGAATTCTAACTAAGCCGTCCCCGCCTAATTAGATTGGATGTGAAGTATTAATTTATGTGCTACTTAGTTAAAAAAAAATGCTTACCTGCTTGCTTCTAGTGCAGAGGTTTCTTTCGAACCTTGTGAATTTAAGATTTTTTCAATCTTTTCAACTGATCAAATAACTTGCATAAGCCTCAACATCTATAAAAATAAAAATTAAGCAAACAAAAAACGTCACCATCTTTACTCTTAATCATCTTTATTTCCCATGCTAAATGCAGGAAAATATAAGACCAAAAGTTAACTTCAAATATATAGGGCATGCTATATTTTGAATATTTCTATGAAACACAGAATTCTCAAAAATGCAAATCTTAGTTCTAGAATAAGCATACTTCCATATTCTATTGCAAGTTTATAGAGGAAAAAAAAACCTTAGACTTTGCTTTCTCATATTCTATACTCTTATTTCTTTTTTTCCCCATCCTGAATCTTTCTATGGGCATTTCTTTCCTATTTTTTTAAAAAAGATTTGTTTATTTGAGAGAGAGAGAGACTGCATGTGCGCATGCAGGGGAGGGGCAGAGGGAGAGAGAGAATCTCAAGCAGACATCCTGCTGAGCACAGAGCTCAATGCGGGGCTCAATCTCATGATCCTGAGATCATGACCTGAGCCAAAATCAAGAGTCGGACGTTTAACCAACTGAGCCACCAGGCGCCCCTCCATTTGTTTTCTTATGGCCCTTTATTCATGTTTTAACTTTGGCTTCCGATTGTACTGGCCCTCTCAGTTTACATGTGCATATACCTATATGCCCAAGCACCAAATCATTAAAGACCTTTTACACTACAAATATTACCAAAGAGGTTGAGGGACATTATGAAAACTCTCATCCTTAAAGAACAAAAAAATACAACGTCATCCATTCAATAAATAATAATAATAATGAACACCCCTGGGAGCTCGATATTCATTTCGACGGGGGGTGGGGAGGGCACGAGAAAATAAAGCAAGAAATACACCCTGCTCTCACAAAGCATACTGTTTTGTCTGGAAGCGCACGACAAGCATTCTTTGGACAAAAGCTGTGAGGAGATCCAGAGGCGAATTAAACAGAAGGTCCCTCAAACAGGCTTCTCCCCACTGAGATTTTAACAAATATGCTAATAATACACATAGAAAACATTGTACAGAGCAGCAGGCGAGAGTCAGAAGCCCAGACTCCCAATGCCCGCTGTGCCCCTACATCGTTATGATCATGAATGATATCGGGGACACTTGGAACTGGAGATAGCACTAAGGGGCACACTCCCGGGTTGAGCCCTCAGATGTACAGAGCCGTTGCCTGTCTCACACACCTGAAACTAAGCCAACACCGCATGCTAACTACTGGGAATTGAAAAAATTAAAGTGAACACCAGAACATAAAGAACACAGGACCAGAAAATAACAGCAAACCTACGGCAGAATCCTGAGTTTGCTTTGGAAAGCCCACTTCTCCCCTAGTCTCTAATATAGGCCTATTTCCTTTACAGGGCCGCTGACAATTTATACAGTCGTTAACTGTCAAGCGCTGCATCGACAACAGTTATCACTGTTTCTTGTTCTGGAAAAAGTGGGTGATCTTGAGATCGTGTGGGTACCTCTGAAATTCTGTCTTCTTATTTCAGGTAGATAACGTGACATAATGCATAAAATGCACATGCGTGAGAGCTTTGAAAAAAAGCTAAATTTAAAAAAAAAAAAGAAAAAAAGCTGAATAGTGCTGACAAGTTCGCGGAGACAAGTGGAGAGGGCTTCAACTGGCATCCAGCATAAGAAATCTACTGGAGGGGGGGGAGGAGTCAAGATGGCGGAGAAGTAGCAAGCTGAGACTGCTTCAGCTAGCCGGAGATCAGCTAGATAGCTTATCTAAAGACTGCAAACACCTGAAAATCCATCGGCAGACCGAAGAGAAGAAGAACAGCAATTCTGGAAACAGAAAAACAACCACTTTCTGAAAGGTAGGACCGGCGGAGAAGTGAATCCAAAGCGACGGGAAGATAGACCCCGGGGGGAGGGGCCGGCTCCCGGCAAGCGGCGGAGCAACCGCGCACAAAATCAGGACTTTTAAAAGTCTGTTCCGCTGAGGGACATCAGTCCAGAGGCTAAACCGGGGCGAAGCCCACGCGGGGTCAGCGTGGCCTCAGGTCCCGCAGGGTCACAGAAGGATCGGGGGTGTCTGAGTGTCGCAGAGCTTGCGGGTATTGGAACGGGAAAGCCGGCTGCAGAGACAGAGCCGACAGTAAGCTCACAGCTCGGTGTTACCTTGAACTGATCGCAGGCTCGGTGAGCTCGGAGCGCGGCCAGAGGTCAGGCAGACGGGAGTGACTGGGCGCTGTTCTCTGAGGGCGCACTGAGGAGTGGGGCCCTGGGCTCTCGGCTCCTCCGGGCCGGAGACCAGGAGGCCGCCATTTGTGTTCCCGTCCTCCGGAACTCTACGGAAAGCGCTCAGGGAACAAAAGCTCCTGAAAGCAAACCCGAGCGGATTACTCACCCCGGCTCCGGGTAAGGGCGGTGTAATTCCGCCTGGGGCAAAGACACTTGAGAATCACTACAACAGGCCCCTCCCCCAGAAGATCAACAAGAAATCCAGCCGAGACCAAGTTCACCTACCAAGGAGTGCGGTTTCAATACCAAGGAGAGCAGCAGAATTCCAGAGGAGGAGAAAGCCAAGCACGGAACTCATGGCTTTTTTCCTGTGATTTTTTTTTTAGTCTTGCAGTTAATTTAATTTTTTCTTTTTCATTTTTTTTTCTTTTTTTCTTTTTCTTCTCGCCTTCGGGTAAAATTTTTTTTTTTTAACTGTTACCTTTTTCTTTTTTAACGATTTTTTACTAGTTTATCTAATATATATATTTTTTCTTTTTTACATTTTTCTCAGGTGTTTTCTTTTTTTAAAAAATTTTTTTTTCTTTTCTTTTTTTTTTCTTTCTTTCTTTTTGAACCTCTTTTTATCCCCTTTCTCCCCACTCACGATTTTGGATCTCTTCTAATTTAGTTAAAGCATATTTTTCTGGGGTTGTTGCCACCCTTTTAGTATTTTACTTGCCCTTCATTTACTCTTATCTGGCCAAAATGACAAGACGTAAAAATTCAACGCAAAAAAAAGAACAAGAGGCAGTACCAAAGGCTAGGGACCTAATCAATACAGACATCGGTAATATGTCAGATCTAGAGTTCAGAATGACAATTCTCAAGGTTCTAGCCGGGCTCGAAAAAGGCATGGAAGATATTAGAGAAACCCTCTCGAGAGATATAAAAGCCCTTTCTGGAGAAATAAAAGAACTAAAATCTAACCAAGTTGAAATCAAAAAAGCTATTAATGAGGTGCAATCAAAAATGGAGGCTCTCACTGCTAGGATAAATGAGGCAGAAGAAAGAATTAGTGATATAGAAGACCAAATGACAGAGAATAAAGAAGCTGAGCAAAAGAGGGACAAACAGCTACTGGACCACGAGGGGAGAATTCGAGAATTAAGTGACACCATAAGACGAAACAACATTAGAATAATTGGGATTCCAGAAGAAGAAGAAGGAGAGAGGGGAGCAGAAGGTATACTGGAGAGAATTATTGGGGAGAATTTCCCCAATATGGCAAAGGGAACGAGCATCAAAATTCAGGAGGTTCAGAGAACGCCCCTCAAAATCAATAAGAATAGGCCCACACCCCGTCACCTAATAGTAAAATTTACAAGTCTCAGTGACAAAGAGAAAATCCTGAAAGCAGCCCGGGAAAAGAAGTCTCTAACATACAATGGTAAAAATATTAGATTGGCAGCTGACTTATCCACAGAGACCTGGCAGGCCAGAAAGAGCTGGCATGATATTTTTAGAGCACTAAACGAGAAAAACATGCAGCCCAGAATACTATATCCAGCTAGGCTATCATTGAAAATAGAAGGACAGATTAAAAGCTTCCAGGACAAACAACAACTGAAAGAATTTGCAAATACCAAACCAGCTCTACAGGAAATATTGAAAGGGGTCCTCTAAGCAAAGAGAGAGCCTACAAGTGGTAGATCAGAAAGGAACAGAGACCATATACAATAACAGTCACCTTACAGGCAATACAATGGCACTAAATTCATATCTCTCAATAGTTACCCTGAATGTTAATGGGCTAAATGCCCCTGTCAAAAGACACAGGGTATCAGAATGGATAAAAAAACAAAACCCATCTATATGTTGCCTCCAAGAAACTCATTTTAAGCCCGAAGACACCTCCAGATTTAAAGTGAGGGGGTGGAAAAGAATTTACCATGCTAATGGACATCAGAAGAAAGCAGGAGTGGCAATCCTTATATCAGATCAATTAGATTTTAAGCCAAAGACTATAATAAGAGATGAGGAAGGACACTATATCATACTCAAAGGGTCTGTCCAACAAGAAGATTTAACAATTTTAAATATCTATGCCCCCAACGTGGGAGCAGCCAACTATATAAACCAATTAATAACAAAATCAAAGAAACACATCAACAACAATACAATAATAGTAGGGGACTTTAACACTCCCCTCACTGAAATGGACAGGTCATCCAAGCAAAAGATCAGCAAGGAAATAAAGGCCTTAAACGACACACTGGACCAGATGGACATCACAGATATATTCAGAATATTTCATCCCAAAGCAACAGAATACACATTCTTCTCTAGTGCACATGGAACATTCTCCAGAATAGATCACATCCTTGGTCCTAAATCAGGACTCAACCGGTATCAAAAGATTGGGATCATTCCCTGCATATTTTCAGACCACAATGCTCTAAAGCTAGAACTCAACCACAAAAGGAAGTTTGGAAAGAACCCAAATACATGGAGACTAAACAGTATCCTTCTAAAGAATGAATGGGTCAACCGGGAAATTAAAGAAGAATTGAAAAAAATCATGGAAACAAATGATAATGAAAATACAACAGTTCAAAATCTGTGGGACACAATAAAGGCAGTCCTGAGAGGAAAATATATAGCGGTACAAGCCTTTCTCAAGAAACAAGAAAGGTCTCAGGTACACAACCTAACCCTACACCTAAAGGAGCTGGAGAAAGAACAAGAAAGAAACCCTAAGCCCAGCAGGAGAAGAGAAATCATAAAGATCAGAGCAGAAATCAATGAAATAGAAACCAAAAAAACAATAGAAAAAATCAACGAAAGTAGGAGCTGGTTCTTTGAAAGAATTAATAAAATTGATAAACCCCTGGCCCGACTTATCAAAAAGAAAAGAGAAAGGACCCAAATAAATAAAATCATGAATGAAAGAGGAGAGATCACAACTAACACCAAAGAAATACAAACTATTATAAGAACATACTATGAGCAACTCTACGGCAATAAATTTGACAATCTGGAAGAAATGGATGCATTCCTAGAAACATATAAACTACCACAACTGAACCAGGAAGAAATAGAAAGCCTGAACAGACCCATAACCAGTAAGGAGATTGAAACAGTCATCAAAAATCTCCAAACAAACAAAATCCCAGGGCCAGATGGCTTCCCGGGGGAATTCTACCAAACATTTAAAGAAGAACTAATTCCTATTCTCCTGAAACTGTTCCAAAAAATAGAAATGGAAGGAAAACTTCCAAACTCATTTTATGAGGCCAGCATCACCTTGATCCCAAAACCAGACAAGGATCCCACCAAAAAAGAGAGCTATAGACCGATATCCTTGATGAACACAGATGCGAAAATACTCAACAAAATATTAGCCAATAGGATTCAACAGTACATTAAAAAGATTATTCACCACGACCAAGTGGGTTTTATTCCAGGGCTGCAAGGTTGGTTCAACATCCGCAAATCAGTCAATGTGATACAACACATCAATAAAAGAAAGAACAAGAACCATATGATACTTTCAATAGATGCTGAAAAAGCATTTGACAAAGTACAGCATCCCTTCCTGATCAAAACTCTTCAAAGTGTAGGGATAGAGGGCACATACCTCAATATCATCAAAACCATCTATGAAAAACCCACCGCAAATATCATTCTCAATGGAGAAAAACTGAAAGCTTTTCCACTAAGGTCAGGAACACGGCAGGGATGTCCATTATCACCACTGCTATTCAACATAGTACTAGAGGTCCTAGCCTCAGCAATCAGACAACAAAAGGAAATTAAAGGCATCCAAATCGGCAAAGAAGAAGTCAAATTATCACTCTTCGCAGATGATATGATACTATATGTGGAAAACCCAAAAGACTCCACTCCAAAACTGCTAGAACTTATACAGGAATTCAGTAAAGTGTCAGGATATAAAATCAATGCACAGAAATCAGTTGCATTTCTCTACACCAACAGCAAGACAGAAGAAAGAGATATTAAGGAGTCAATCCCATTTACAATTGCATCCAAAACCATAAGATACCTAGGAATAAACCTAACCAAAGAGACACAGAATCTATACTCAGAAAACTATAAAGTACTCATGAAAGAAATTGAGGAAGACACAAAGAAATGGAAAAATGTTCCATGCTCCTGGATTGGAAGAATAAATATTGTGAAAATGTCTATGCTACCTAAAGCAATCTACACATTTAATGCAATTCCTATCAAAGTACCATCCATCTTTTTCAAAGAAATGGAACAAATAATGCTAAAATTTATATGGAACCAGAAAAGACCTCGAATAGCCAAAGGGATATTGAAAAAAAAAGCCAACGTTGGTGGCATCACAATTCCGGACTTCAAGCTCTATTACAAAGCTGTCATCATCAAGACAGCATGGTACTGGCACAAAAACAGACACATAGATCAATGGAACAGAATAGAGAGCCCAGAAATAGACCCTCAAATCTATGGTCAACTCATCTTCGACAAAGCAGGAAAGAATGTCCAATGGAAAAAAGACAGCCTCTTCAATAAATGGTGCTGGGAAAATTGGACAGCCACATGCAGAAAAATGAAATTGGACCATTTCCTTACACCACACACAAAAATAGACTCAAAATGGATGAAGGACCTCAATGTGCGAAAGGAATCCATCAAAATCCTTGAGGAGAACACAGGCAGCAACCTCTTCGACCTCTGCCGCAGCAACATCTTCCTAGGAACAACGCAAAAGGCAAGGGAAGCAAGGGAAAAAATGAACTATTGGGATTTCATCAAGATCAAAAGCTTTTGCACAGCAAAGGAAACAGTTAACAAAATCAAAAGACAACTGACAGAATGGGAGAAGATATTTGCAAACGACATATCAGATAAAGGACTAGTGTCCAGAATCTATAAAGAACTTAGCAAACTCAACACCCAAAGAACAAATAATCCAATCAAGAAATGGGCAGAGGACATGAACAGACATTTCTGCAAAGAAGACATCCAGATGGCCAACAGACACATGAAAAAGTGCTCCATATCACTCGGCATCAGGGAAATACAAATCAAAACCACAATGAGATATCACCTCACACCAGTCAGAATGGCTAAAATCAACAAGTCAGGAAATGACAGATGCTGGCGAGGATGTGGAGAAAGGGGAACCCTCCTACACTGTTGGTGGGAATGCAAGCTGGTGCAGCCACTCTGGAAAACAGCATGGAGGTTCCTCAGAATGTTGAAAATAGAACTGCCCTATGACCCAGCAATTGCACTATTGGGTATTTACCCTAAAGATACAAATGTAGTGATCCAAAGGGGCACATGCACCCGAATGTTTATAGCAGCAATGTCCACAATAGCCAAACTATGGAAAGAACCTAGATGTCCATCCACAGATGAATGGATCAAGAAGATGTGGTATATATACACAATGGAATACTATGCAGCCATCAAAAGAAATGAAATCTTGCCATTTGCGACAACATGGATGGAACTAGAGCGTATCATGCTTAGCGAAATAAGTCAAGCAGAGAAAGACAACTATCATATGATCTCCCTGATATGAGGAAGTGGTGATGCAAGATGGAGGCTTAAGTGGGTAGGAGAAGAATAAATGAAACAAGATGGGATTGGGAGGGAGACAAACCATAAGTGACTCTTAATCTCACAAAACAAACTGAGGGTTGCTGGGGGGAGGGGGTTTGGGAGAAGGGGGTGGGATTATGGACATTAGGGAGGGTATGTGCTTTGGTGAGTGCTGTGAAGTGTGTAAACCTGGTGATTCACAGACCTATACCCCTGGGGATAAAAATATATGTTTATAAAAAAAAAAAAAAAAAAAAAAAAGATAGGACCAATACCCAACTTTTGTAGCAACATGGACAGGACTGGAAGAGATTATTATGCTGAGTGAAATAAGTCAAGCAGAGAGAGTCAATTATCATATGGTTTCACTTATTTGTGGAGCATAACAAATAGCATGGAGGACATGGGGAGTTAGAGAGGAGAAGGGAGTTGGGGGAAATTGGAAGGGGAGGTGAACCATGAGAGACTATGGACTCTGAAAAACAATCTGAGGGTTTTGAAGGGGTGGGGGGTGGGAGGTTGGGGTACTAGGTGGTGGGTATTATAAAGGGCACGAATTGCATGGAGCACTGGGTGTGGTGAAAAAATAATGAATACTGTTATGCTGAAAATAAAAAATAAATTAAAAAAAAAAAAAAAAAAAAAAAAAGAATCCAGGTTGAAATTAGTATGTGTTATATTATACCTTTTTATAAGTTGAAAACAAGCAGAGTTGACTTGTACTCTGTTAGAAGGCAGAGTATTGATTATCTTTCCTGGGGGACTGTGGATATAAAGGGTATGAGGGGGCTTTCTGGGTGTTGTTAATATTTTATTTCTTGATATGTGCTGGTAATATAAGTGTTTTTATTTGTAAGTAATGTATCTTCTATATGTGTGTGACACTTCAGTTAAACTCTCGGTGATTTCCTGAGTGACTGTAATCTTATAAGTGTCTCAGAACGTACACTTTCCTCTGAAAAATAAGTCAGTATTTTCGAATAGCTGGGCTACCAACAACAGTCTGTGATCAATTAGGTTAAATAATAATGCAAACAACAAATTTGGAACTTATCCCAGTGGTGACTATTAAAACTAAACTTCAGTTGAAACAATCCAGTGTTATACTACCACTGCTTTATAGCTCTGGTATTTTTTTATTTAAAGTTGGTTATATTTGGGGCACCTGGGTAGCTCAGTTGGTTAAACATCTGCCTTGGGCTGAGGTCATGATCCCAGTGTCCTGGGATTGCATCTCATGTGGGGCTCCCTGATCAGCTGGGAGTCTGCGTTTCCCTCTGCTCCCCTGCCTCCCACTCATGCTTGCTTTCTCTCTCTCGCAAAAATAAATAAATAAAATCTTAAAAAAAAAAAAAAAAAAAAAAAAAAAAAAAAAAAAAGAAATCTACTGGAGGGTACCTTTTTCTTCCTTATGTCCTCTTGTTTCCACATTCATTTATCTACTGCCCGAATTCCTTCACTGACTGATGACCTGAGACTCTTTAAAAGAATAATAAAGAAAATGTATTACAGACATTGTTTTGTCACATTATCAATTTCCTACATCTCATTCAATTCCACAGAAATTAATACCTGTGCACCAGTACTATGCAGATATTGACAAAAAAAAAATGATATACCAGACACAGTTACTGTTGAGGGGACTCATGACCTGGGGGCATAATGACACGAAGGCAGGGTCGCATGGCCAGAAGAAGAATGACATATACAGTGAAAGTTATGGGGATGAGGGGGCTTAGAATGGAGAACAGATAATATGAAGCAAAGTACAGGAGAGTCTGGAAATGCGACGGGGCTCGAATCGGACTCTGAAAGCCATGTGTACACAGCTGCCGAGGTGGGGAGGGGATGGGGAGCAGATGTAAGTGCACACACACTCAGGGGCAGGGGCAGACAGGCACACAGCCATGTGCACTGCAGGCTTCCTTCTGGAGAGAAGCAGAAATAGGAATGGAGGGCCAACTTCACTGAGATGAAGTCTTTAGATTCTGCATATTTTGGAGAAAGAAAGAATGTCAAAGCACTGATGCATGATGATGAAATGTGGGTATGGAAATACCAGGAATCAAGAATGAAGAACAGAAGACCAGAAAAAGGCAGAGCACAGAGGTAGAGAAACATGTCCAGAAGCTAATGAATAAAGAGATAATTAGGAATTAGGGCCAAAACAAAGGTTAACAGAAACAACTAGAATGAAGTAGGCAGATCACAAAAATTCCACAGGAAGGTGAATTAATTCACTCCATCAACATTATGAAACACCTCCTGGACGTCAGTATTGTGGCAGCCTACAGGGATGCAATGAAGACAGATATAGTCGTATCCCTCAGTGGTCTGAGAATCTCACAGAACAGCTTCAGAGTTGGGACCAGAAAGGCAGGTCAGGCCTGTGGCTGAGCAGGACCAAAGTGACCATAAAAACAGGCCATGGAAAAGGGAGGGGATACGGGGATGGCAGGGGGTGAGGCGGGACGGGAGCCTGTGTGAGTAGAGCAAATCTGCCTCCAGGGAGGGGGTTCTAGAGAAGAGTGGGAGGCCAAAGGAAGGCTAGGCTTGGGAAACAACACCACTATGAGGCCCCGGGAGGAAGAGGCACACCAAGGAGGCAGTGGGAGAGCCCCACAGCGGCTGGTGTGGAATCCAACAGCGGACCATGAAAATCCCTTCCATTCCAAGGAAAAGTATCTTTAACAAGATTTTGTAAAATTCAAATGAGACATAAACCATGGAAAGTATTGGCTACCTCAAGGCACAACTCAAGATTTTTACCTGTTTCACGAACTCTTTCCTGCCTGCCCCTCCCCTAGGCTTCTCAGCACTGATATTTCCATTACTTCGCATTTTTCTTGGTTCTAACCATGTACTGTGTCTTCCCTTAAATTATGTTCTCCTTATATTCTCTCTAGGATGCAGGCACTGTCTTAGGGGAGGGACGCAAGAGGCCACTCAAGCTAGAGGAGACACACAAGGAAGGATGGTGTCGTTTATGACAAGTTTACAACAGGGCATCAGAATGGACAGAGGCTGTAAGTCAGGGCACCAGACACAGACGGGAGGGGGGGGCGGGAGGGGAGACAGGGCAGCACAGTTTTCTGTTAGAAGTGATGCCACAACTGCCCCTCCACTGTTCACCCAGGTGGAGTTCCTATTCCCAATGGCTTAGAGGTGGGGAGTCCCATTCCCACAACAGAGATTTTTCTGAGAGAACATGCAAATGGAACATTTATTAAGTATTACATTTTATTTATATTATCCTTCAGTTCCATTAGGGATTACACAGTTTTTGTAGATCAGCCGAGGAACCTAACCACACGTAGATTACATGGGGTGGGGTGGGGGGATATTTACAAGATTACAAACTGTTAAAATACAAGTCATTCGTAAGTTAGAAACCACTTACATATGACCAAAGTGGCATTAATAAGTTGAATTTGGAAATATGCTTCCTCTCCCCTGACATTTAAAGGTTGTCTACTCTGAAAATATGTCTTCTTCAAATCGAACATGTTTTTTTAGGTTTTTAGCATATGCAAAAACAAAATCATTTACAACTCTTCTGAAGGTGAATATTATAATCATGAATCGTTAAAATACAACCACCAGTACCACCAAACAAACAGATGAAAAGAATTCTTAGAGAAAAGCCGACGAGGACAACAGGCATCACAGCAGTCTGTTTACATTAATTGGGGACTTACCAGAAATTCTCGTAACTGTCCCAAAGGTACAGAAAGTTGATTGAGGGCTTTGTCCATGCCAACCTAAAGGGG
The DNA here is from genome assembly GCF_964662115.1 of Mustela nivalis. Classification (NCBI taxonomy): domain Eukaryota; kingdom Metazoa; phylum Chordata; class Mammalia; order Carnivora; family Mustelidae; genus Mustela; species Mustela nivalis. The sequence continues at coordinate 159,269 of NW_028135591.1, forward strand.
CACTTCCCCTCTACACCTGTTGCCAGACTAACCTTACCTATCTTGCAGGGTCAGGTCGGCCTGGCCCTTTATCTGTTCTTCTCCTCTGAGTGGTTAGATTTTTATAGATCCCGTGCTTTGCTTTTGTCAGGATTTACCCTGGATTATCAAAACCCTTTTCTTGTGCCAGTGAAGCCTAAGAAACAGTCCTAATGAGAGAACCAGGAACTCAAACAGATCATATCTATCCTGAATGTTCTGTCCAAAATGAAAAATTCATTTCTGAGGAGCCTCAAGATCTCTGAGAACGGAAGTTTCACCAACTCTGTCATGTAGGGGCATCAATTCCGATTCTGTGTCAATTTAGCTACTTTTTCAGCTAGTAATTCTCTACCTCTCAAAGCCCCCTCTCAACCGTTTCCTCGATCAAAGGCAGTTGCTCTTAGAGTCTGCACATGGCACTTGGGGCCTGCTGGTCGTTGGCTACTGCCCTCTGTACCTTGGGTCTAACAGCTGCGGGGCATCAAGGTGAGCACGTCTCTTGTTCTAGGACTTAATATAGTTTGGGGCACATGGTAAGCAATAATCACTTCTTTAGTTGATCCAAGTGTTGGATCTTTCTTAATTATTCTACTACCACAATTTACTTGTTCTAAGATTTGTCCCCACCCCATTTTAATATCTCTTAAGGTGGCACTCACCTTGCACTTGATGATATATCCTAGTTTAACTGAGAGCATTTCTCTTTCTTAGTCGAACATAAACTATAGTGCATCTTACCCTTGATGAAAGCTTGGATGCAATTAAATACTCTATTATGGTTACGATTCTGATATTTGAAATCCTCCGGTAGCTCCCTGTGCCCCCACAGTGTAGTACCTCACCTCCTCGCCATAGTATACAAACCTTCTCACCCCCAGTGTTAAACCCGGGGATCAGCCTCCATCCCCAGGTGATGCTGCAAGATCAGCTGTCAGTTGTCATAAACTTGCTGTAGTTTCCCGAATGCACTGTGCTGCCTCCTGGCACTTTGAACCTTGACACACTCATCCTCATTCTTCGCTTTGCCCTTGTCTATCACCTCCCTTGAAAACCTGTTCCTAAGTGGCTTTTCCCAGCTCCCACCTACCCTTGGCAGTATTTTATCTCCCTGTGGTAAAGCCTGTCACACTGCACCATGGACATGCCCGTTGTCCCCCTGAGAAGAGAAAAGGGACAGTGAGGGCCACCCAGCATTTGCAGCTCTAGTGCAGAGCCCCATGCCTGGCTTGCAGGAGATGCCAGATCATGAAGATAAACGGAGATCATCCTCTGGCTAAAACCAGCTCTTCTTTGCCTACCGCAGGATCTGGATCAATAAAGAGCAACGAGTTATTATTGCTGTTTTTCTAGGGATTTTTACCCCATATATTTCCCAGGTCTTTACTCTTTTGATAGCACTTTAATTCAGGCTTCAACCACTTCCTAGTCAGATCAGGTGAAATCATTTTCCTTCCCATACCCTCGATGTATTTCACACCTAGTAATTCTTGTTTTAAAGATCTTATTTACCCATTTGAAAGACAGATCACAAGTAGGTAGACGGGAGGCAGAGAGAGAGGGGGGAAGCAGGCTCCCCGCTGAGCAGAGAGCCCGATGTGGGGCTCCATCCCAGGACCCTGAAATCATGACCTGAACCGAAGGCAGAGGCCTAAACCACTGAGCCACCCAGGAGCCCCCATATCTGGTAATTTTTAACCAACGTGGACTTGCTGCATCAAATATTTCCTTCTTCTTCAAATATAAATATATAAATAAAGTGATGAAGTCACTCGCATGTCTTAGGAGAATGTCATACCTTTAGTAGCAAACTTGAAATCTTGGCCATTGGTTTTGATTTTTGTTTTGGTTAGATTTGGTTCGGTTTTTGTCATTTTAAAAATCCCTCCAGCCCTTGGCTCTGTCTGACCTGATTGCTTTCAGCTGTTTCTGCAACAAAATTGTCCTGGCAGCGAAAACTCTCAATGTTTACAGTGGCGCCCCCTTCTGAACACTTTGTTAATAAAAAGCTTTTTGTTTGTTTGTTTGTTTGTTTGTTTTTCGGCTATGGAAAATGTGGAACAACCATGAGGTATTTCAAAGAGGTGAACCACAGATAAATTTCTCTAAGGGTGGGTGAAGGTTACTCCAAAAGGAACTTGACAAGGCTTTTAAAGAATTCGACAATCATTATAACATAACGTGAATGATTCTTACCGTGCAATTAACTGGGCAAACACTTGTTGGCTTCCAAGAAAGACTAACATAGTTGAGATTGTTCTAGCGGCCTTCTAGCACAGGGTCTCATGAGGCAGGGATTCTAGCCACTGGCTGTGCAAGGCATGAGGCCTGTTAGTGATTCTATTTTTTCCTCTGCAGAATGGGTCTTTCTACATTCCAGGTCCTTTCTACCCCAATAAATAATGCGGCGATTCTCTCAGTGAGTTGTACTATTGGTTTAAACAGCAAACTGTCTCTTTACAAGGATTTTTGTTTAAATTCCTTTAAGAAAAAGTCCTTTCAAAAAAATCTTTATTTTTTATTTTTTATTTTTTAATCCCATATGTTTACTCTGATCGTGGAACTTTGTCATTTTGACCTTCGCTGCTGATTAAAATATTCTTCATCTTCAGCACCTACTGCTCTCCTCTCCTGGTAGTCTCTCCGGAAGGGGTCTTCTCTAGCTCTTCTAGCAGGAGATGGGCACTTCCCCTCAACCCCTGTTTCCAGAGCACCCTTACCTATCATGCAGGGTCAGGTCGGCCTGGCCTTTTATCTGTTGTTCTCTTCTGAGTGGTTAGTTTTCATAGATACCTTGCTTTGCTTTTGTCAGGATTTACCCTGGACTATCAAAATCCTTTTCTTGTGCCAGTGAAGCTTAAGAAACAGTCCGGATGAGAGAACCAGGAACTCGAACAGATCATATTTATCCTGAATGTTCTGTCCAAAATAAAACATACATTTCTGAGGAGCCTCAAGATCTCTGAGAAGGGAGGTTTCACCAACTCTGTCATGTAGGGGCATCAATTCCGATTCTGTGTCAATTGTCCTACTTTCCCAGCTAGTAATTCTCTACCTCTCAAAGCCCCCTCTCAACCGTTTTCTCTCTCAAAGGCAGTTGCTCTTAGAGTCTGCACATGGCACTTGGGGCCTGCTGGTCGTTGGCTACTGCCCTCTGTACCTTGGGTCTAACAGCTGCGGGGCATCAAGATGAGCACGTCTCTTGTTCTAGGACTTAATATAGTTTGGGGCACATGGTAAGCAATAATCACTTCTTTAGTTGATCCAAGTGTTGGACCTTTCTTATTTATTCTACTACCACAATTTACTTGTTCCTAGATTTGTCCCCCCCCATTTTAATATCTCTTAATGTGGCACTCACCTTGCACTTGATGACATATCCTAGTTTAACTGACAGCATTTCTCTTTCTTAGTCGAACATAAACTATAGTGCATCTTACACTTGATGAAAGCTAGGATGCAATTAAATACTCTATTATGGTTACGATTCTGATATTTGAAATCCTCCGGTAGCACCCTGTGCCCCCACAGTGTAGTACCTCACCTCCTCGCCATAGTATACAAACCATCTCACCCCCAGTGTTAACCCCGGGGCTCAGCCTCCATCCCCAGGTGATACTTCCACATCAGCTGTCGGTTGTCATGAACTTGCTGTAGTTTCCCGAATGCACTGTGCTGCCTCCTGGCACTTTGAACCTTGACACACTCATCCTCATTCTTCGCTTTGCCCTTGTCTATCACCTCCCTTGAAAACCTGTTCCTAAATGGCTTTTCCCAGCTCCCACCTACCCTTGGCAGTATTTTATCTCCCTGTGGTAAAGCCTGTCACACTGCACCATGGACATGCCCGTTGTCCCCCTGAGAAGAGAAAAGGGACAGTGAGGGCCACCCAGCATTTGCAGCTCTAGTGCAGAGCCCCATGCCTGGCTTGCAGGAGATGCCAGATCATGAAGATAAACGGAGATCATTCTCTGGCTAAAACCAGCTCTTCTTTGCCTACCGCAGGATCTGGATCAATAAAGAGCAACGAGTTATTATTGCTGTTTTTCTAGGGATTTTTACCCCATATATTTCCCAGGTCTTTACTCTTTTTATAGCACTTTAATTCAGGCTTCAACCACTTCCTAGTCAGATCAGGTGAAATCATTTTCCTTCCCATACACTCGATGTATTTCACACCTAGTAATTCTTGTTTTAAAGATCTTATTTACCCATTTGAAAGACAGATCACAAGTAGGTAGAGAGGGAGGCAGAGAGAGAGGGGGGAAGCAGGCTCCCCGCTGAGCAGAGAGCCCGATGGGGGGCTCCATCCCAGGACCCTGAAATCATGACCTGAACCGAAGGCAGAGGCCTAAACCACTGAGCCACCCAGGAGCCCCCATATCTGGTAATTTTTAACCAACGTGGACTTGCTGCATCAAATAGTTCCTTCTTCTTCAAATATAAATATATAAATAAAGTGATCAAGTCACTCGCATGTCTTTGGAGAATGTCATACCTTTAGTAGCAAACTTGAAATCTTGGCCATTGGTTTTGATTTTTGTTTTGGTTAGATTTGGTTCGGTTTTTGTCATTTTAAAAATCCCTCCAGCCCTTGGCTCTGTCTGACCTGATTGCTTTCAGCTGTTTCTGCAACAAAATTGTCCCGGCAGCGAAAACTCTCATTGTTTACAGTGGCGCCCCCTTCTGAACACTTTGTTAATAAAAAGCTTTTTTTTGGTTTGTTTGTTTGTTTGTTTGTTTTTCGGCTACGGAAAATGTGGAACAACCATGAGGTATTTCAAAGAGGTGAACCACAGATAAATTTCTCTAAGGGTGGGTGAAGGTTACTCCAAAAGGAACTTGACAAGGCTTTTAAAGAATTCGACAATCATTATAACATAACGTGAATGATTCTTACCGTGCAATTAACTGGGCAAACACTTGTTGGCTTCCAAGAAAGACTAACATAGTTGAGATGGTTCTATCGACCTTCTAGCACAGGGTCTCATGAGGCAGGGATTCTAGCCACTGGCTGTGCAAGGCATGAGGCCTGTTAGTGATTCTATTTTTTCCTCTGCAGAATGGGTCTTTCTACATTCCAGGTCCTTTCTACCCCAATAAATAATGCGGCGATTCTCTCAGTGAGTTGTACTATTGGTTTAAACAGCAAACTGTCTCTTTACAAGGACTTTTGTTTAAATTCCTTTAAGAAAAAGTCCTTTCAAAAAAATCTTTATTTTTTATTTTTTAATCCCATATGTTTACTCTGATCGTGGAACTTTGTCATTTTGACCTTCTCTGCTGATTAAAATATTCTTCATCTTCAGCACCTACTGCTCTCCTCTCCTGTTGGTCTCTCCGGAAGGTGTCTTCTCTAGCTCTTCTAGCAGGAGATGGGCACTTCCCCTCAACCCCTGTTTCCAGAGCAGCCTTACCTATCCTGCAGGGTCAGGTCGGCCTGGCCTTTTATCTGTTGTTCTCTTCTGAGTGGTTAGTTTTCATAGATACCTTGCTTTGCTTTTGTCAGGATTTACCCTGGACTATCAAAACCCTTTTCTTGTGCCAGTGAAGCTTAAGAAACAGTCCGGATGAGAGAACCAGGAACTCGAACAGATCATATTTATCCTGAATGTTCTGTCCAAAATGAAACATACATTTCTGAGGAGCCTCAAGATCTCTGAGAAGGGAAGTTTCACCAACTCTGTCATGTAGGGGCATCAATTCCGATTCTGTGTCAATTGTCCTACTTTCCCAGCTAGTAATTCTCTACCTCTCAAAGCCCCCTCTCAACCGTTTTCTCTCTCAAAGGCAGTTGCTCTTAGAGTCTGCACATGGCACTTGGGGCCTGCTGGTCGTTGGCTACTGCCCTCTGTACCTTGGGTCTAACAGCTGCGGGGCATCAAGATGAGCACGTCTCTTGTTCTAGGACTTAATATAGTTTGGGGCACATGGTAAGCAATAATCACTTCTTTAGTTGATCCAAGTGTTGGACCTTTCTTATTTATTCTACTACCACAATTTACTTGTTCCTAGATTTGTCCCACCCCCATTTTAATATCTCTTAATGTGGCACTCACCTTGCACTTGATGACATATCCTAGTTTAACTGACAGCATTTCTCTTTCTTAGTCGAACATAAACTATAGTGCATCTTACCCTTGATGAAAGCTAGGATGCAATTAAATACTCTATTATGGTTACGATTCTGATATTTGAAATCCTCCGGTAGCACCCTGTGCCCCCACAGTGTAGTACCTCACCTCCTCGCCATAGTATACAAACCATCTCACCCCCAGTGTTAACCCCGGGGCTCAGCCTCCATCCCCAGGTGATACTGCCACATCAGCTGTCGGTTGTCATGAACTTGCTGTAGTTTCCCGAATGCACTGTGCTGCCTCCTGGCACTTTGAACCTTGACACACTCATCCTCATTCTTCGCTTTGCCCTTGTCATATCACCTCCCTTGAAAACCTGTTCCTAAGTGGCTTTTCCCAGCTCCCACCTACCCTTGGCAGTCTTTTATCTCCCTGTGGTAAAGCCTGTCACACTGCACCATGGACATGCCCGTTGTCCCCCTGAGAAGAGAAAAGGGACAGTGAGGGCCACCCAGCATTTGCAGCTCTAGTGCAGAGCCCCATGCCTGGCTTGCAGGAGATGCCAGATCATGAAGATAAACGGAGATCATCCTCTGGCTAAAACCAGCTCTTCTTTGCCTACCGCAGGATCTGGATCAATAAAGAGCAACGAGTTATTATTGCTGTTTTTCTAGGGATTTTTACCCCATATATTTCCCAGGTCTTTACTCTTTTTATAGCACTTTAATTCAGGCTTCAACCACTTCCTAGTCAGATCAGGTGAAATCATTTTCCTTCCCATACCCTCGATGTATTTCACACCTAGTAATTCTTGTTTTAAAGATCTTATTTACCCATTTGAAAGACAGATCACAAGTAGGTAGAGAGGGAGGCAGAGAGAGAGGGGGGAAGCAGGCTCCCCGCTGAGCAGAGAGCCCGATGTGGGGCTCCATCCCAGGACCCTGAAATCATGACCTGAACCGAAGGCAGAGGCCTAAACCACTGAGCCACCCAGGAGCCCCCATATCTGGTAATTTTTAACCAACGTGGATTTGCTGCATCAAATAGTTCCTTCTTCTTCAAATATAAATATATAAATAAAGTGATCAAGTCACTCGCATGTCTTAGGAGAATGTCATACCTTTAGTAGCAAACTTGAAATCTTGGCCATTGGTTTTGATTTTTGTTTTGGTTAGATTTGGTTCGGTTTTTGTCATTTTAAAAATCCCTCCAGCCCTTGGCTCTGTCTGACCTGATTGCTTTCAGCTGTTTCTGCAACAAAATTGTCCCGGCAGCAAAAACTCTCATTGTTTACAGTGGCGCCCCCTTCTGAACACTTTGTTAATAAAAAGCTTATCTTTTGGTTTGTTTGTTTGTTTGTTTTTCGGCTATGGAAAATGTGGAACAACCATGAGGTATTTCAAAGAGGTGAACCACAGATAAATTTCTCTAAGGGTGGGTGAAGGTTACTCCAAAAGGAACTTGACAAGGCTTTTAAAGAATTCGACAATCATTATAACATAACGTGACTGATTCTTATTGTGCAATTAAGTGGGCAAACACTTGTTGGCTTCCAAGAAAGACTAACATAGTTGAGATGGTTCTAGCGGCCTTCTAGCACAGGGTCTCATGAGGCAGGGATTCTAGCCACTGGCTGTGCAAGGCATGAGGCCTGTTAGAGATTCTATTTTTTCCTCTGCAGAATGGGTCTTTCTACATTCCAGGTCCTTTCTACCCCAATAAATAATGCGGCGATTCTCTCAGTGAGTTGTACTATTGGTTTAAACAGCAAACTGTCTCTTTACAAGGACTTTTGTTTAAATTCCTTTAAGAAAAAGTCCTTTCAAAAAAATCTTTATTTTTTATTTTTTATTTTTTAATCCCATATGTTTACTCTGATCGTGGAACTTTGTCATTTTGACCTTCTCTGCTGATTAAAATATTCTTCATCTTCAGCACCTACTGCTCTCCTCTCCTGGTGGTCTCTCCGGAAGGTGTCTTCTCTAGCTCTTCTAGCAGGAGATGGGCACTTCCCCTCAACCCCTGTTTCCAGAGCAGCCTTACCTATCCTGCAGGGTCAGGTCGGCCTGGCCTTTTATCTGTTGTTCTCTTCTGAGTGGTTAGTTTTCATAGATACCTTGCTTTGCTTTTGTCAGGATTTACCCTGGACTATCAAAACCCTTTTCTTGTGCCAGTGAAGCTTAAGAAACAGTCCGGATGAGAGAACCAGGAACTCGAACAGATCATATTTATCCTGAATGTTCTGTCCAAAATGAAACATACATTTCTGAGGAGCCTCAAGATCTCTGAGAAGGGAAGTTTCACCAACTCTGTCATGTAGGGGCATCAATTCCGATTCTGTGTCAATTGTCCTACTTTCCCAGCTAGTAATTCTCTACCTCTCAAAGCCCCCTCTCAACCGTTTTCTCTCTCAAAGGCAGTTGCTCTTAGAGTCTGCACATGGCACTTGGGGCCTGCTGGTCGTTGGCTACTGCCCTCTGTACCTTGGGTCTAACAGCTGCGGGGCATCAAGATGAGCACGTCTCTTGTTCTAGGACTTAATATAGTTTGGGGCACATGGTAAGCAATAATCACTTCTTTAGTTGATCCAAGTGTTGGACCTTTCTTATTTATTCTACTACCACAATTTACTTGTTCCTAGATTTGTCCCCCCCCCATTTTAATATCTCTTAATGTGGCACTCACCTTGTACTTGATGACATATCCTAGTTTAACTGAGAGCATTTCTCTTTCTTAGTCGAACATAAACTATAGTGTATCTTACCCTTGATGAAAGCTAGGATGCAATTAAATACTCTATTATGGTTACGATTCTGATATTTGAAATCCTCCGGTAGCACCCTGTGCCCCCACAGTGTAGTACCTCACCTCCTCGCCATAGTATACAAACCATCTCACCCCCAGTGTTAACCCCGGGGCTCAGCCTCCATCCCCAGGTGATACTGCCAGATCAGCTGTCAGTTGTCATGAACTTGCTGTAGTTTCCCGAATGCACTGTGCTGCCTCCTGGCACTTTGAACCTTGACACACTCATCCTCATTCTTCGCTTTGCCCATGTCTTATCACCTCCCTTGAAAACCTGTTCCTAAGTGGCTTTTCCCACTCCCACCTACCCTTGGCAGTCTTTTATCTTCCTGTGGTAAAGCCTGTCACACTGCACCATGGACATGCCCGTTGTCCCCCTGAGAAGAGAAAAGGGACAGTGAGGGCCACCCAGCCTTTGCAGCTCTAGTGCAGAGCCCCATGCCTGGCTTGCAGGAGATGCCAGATCATGAAGATAAACGGAGATCATCCTCTGGCTAAAACCAGCTCTTCTTTGCCTACCGCAGGATCTAGATCAATAAAGATCAACGAGTTATTATTGCTGTTTTTCTAGGGATTTTTACCCCATATATTTCCCAGGTCTTTACTCTTTTTATAGCACTTTAATTCAGGCTTCAACCACTTCCTAGTCAGATCAGGTGAAATCATTTTCCTTCCCATACCCTCGATGTATTTCACACCTAGTAATTCTTGTTTTAAAGATCTTATTTACCCATTTGAAAGACATATCACAAGTAGGTAGAGAGGGAGGCAGAGAGAGGCGGGGGAAGCAGGCTCCCCGCTGAGCAGAGAGCCCGATGTGGGGCTCCATCCCAGGACCCTGAAATCATGACCTGAACCGAAGGCAGAGGCCTAAACCACTGAGCCACCCAGGAGCCCCCATATCTGGTAATTTTTAACCAACGTGGTTTTGCTGCATCAAATAGTTCCTTCTTCTTCAAATATAAATATATAAATAAAGTGATCAAGTCACTCGCATGTCTTAGGAGAATGTCATACCTTTAATAGCAAACTTGAAATCTTGGCCATTGGTTTTGATTTTTGTTTTGGTTAGATTTGGTTCGGTTTTTGTCATTTTAAAAATCCCTCCAGCCCTTGGCTCTGTCTGACCTGATTGCTTTCAGCTGTTTCTGCAACAGAATTGTCCCGGCAGCGAAAACTCTCAATGTTTACAGTGGCGCCCCCTTCTGAACACTTTGTTAATAAAAAGCTTTTTTTTGGTTTGTTTGTTTGTTTGTTTGTTTTTTGGCTACGGAAAATGTGGAACAACCATGAGGTATTTCAAAGAGGTGAACCACAGATAAATTTCTCTAAGGGTGGGTGAAGTTTACTCCAAAAGGAACTTGACAAGGCTTTTAAAGAATTCGACAATCATTATAACATAATGTGACTGATTCTTACCGTGCAATTAACTGGGCAAACACTTGTTGGCTTCCAAGAAAGACTAACATAGTTGAGATTGTTCTATCGACCTTCTAGCACAGGGTCTCATGAGGCAGGGATTCTAGCCACTGGCTGTGCAAGGCATGAGGCCTGTTAGTGATTCTATTTTTTCCTCTGCAGAATGGGTCTTTCTACATTCCAGGTCCTTTCTACCCCAATAAATAATGCGGCGATTCTCTCAGTGAGTTGTACTATTGGTTTAAACAGCAAACTGTCTCTTTACAAGGACTTTTGTTTAAATTCCTTTAAGAAAAAGTCCTTTCAAAAAAATCTTTATTTTTTATTTTTTATTTTTTAATCCCATATGTTTACTCTGATCGTGGAACTTTGTCATTTTGACCTTCTCTGCTGATTAAAATATTCTTCATCTTCAGCACCTACTGCTCTCCTCTCCTGGTGGTCTCTCCGGAAGGTGTCTTCTCTAGCTCTTCTAGCAGGAGATGGGCACTTCCCCTCAACCCCTGTTTCCAGAGCAGCCTTACCTATCCTGCAGGGTCAGGTCGGCCTGGCCTTTTATCTGTTGTTCTCTTCTGAGTGGTTAGTTTTCATAGATACCTTGCTTTGCTTTTGTCAGGATTTACCCTGGACTATCAAAACCCTTTTCTTGTGCCAGTGAAGCTTAAGAAACAGTCCGGATGAGAGAACCAGGAACTCGAACAGATCATATTTATCCTGAATGTTCTGTCCAAAATGAAACATACATTTCTGAGGAGCCTCAAGATCTCTGAGAAGGGAAGTTTCACCAACTCTGTCATGTAGGGGCATCAATTCCGATTCTGTGTCAATTGTCCTACTTTCCCAGCTAGTAATTCTCTACCTCTCAAAGCCCCCTCTCAACCGTTTTCTCTCTCAAAGGCAGTTGCTCTTAGAGTCTGCACATGGCACTTGGGGCCTGCTGGTCGTTGGCTACTGCCCTCTGTACCTTGGGTCTAACAGCTGCGGGGCATCAAGATGAGCACGTCTCTTGTTCTAGGACTTAATATAGTTTGGGGCACATGGTAAGCAATAATCACTTCTTTAGTTGATCCAAGTGTTGGACCTTTCTTATTTATTCTACTACCACAATTTACTTGTTCCTAGATTTGTCCCACCCCCATTTTAATATCTCTTAATGTGGCACTCACCTTGCACTTGATGACATATCCTAGTTTAACTGACAGCATTTCTCTTTCTTAGTCGAACATAAACTATAGTGCATCTTACCCTTGATGAAAGCTAGGATGCAATTAAATACTCTATTATGGTTACGATTCTGATATTTGAAATCCTCCGGTAGCACCCTGTGCCCCCACAGTGTAGTACCTCACCTCCTCGCCATAGTATACAAACCATCTCACCCCCAGTGTTAACCCCGGGGCTCAGCCTCCATCCCCAGGTGATACTGCCAGATCAGCTGTCGGTTGTCATGAACTTGCTGTAGTTTCCCGAATGCACTGTGCTGCCTCCTGGCACTTTGAACCTTGACACACTCATCCTCATTCCTCCCTTTGCCCATGTCTTATCACCTCCCTTGAAAACCTGTTCCTAAGTGGCTTTTCCCAGCTCCTACCTACCCTTGGCAGTCTTTTATCTCCCTGTGGTAAAGCCTGTCACACTGCACCATGGACATGCCCGTTGTCCCCCTGAGAAGAGAAAAGGGACAGTGAGGGCCACCCAGCATTTGCAGCTCTAGTGCAGAGCCCCATGCCTGGCTTGCAGGAGATGCCAGATCATGAAGATAAACGGAGATCATCCTCTGGCTAAAACCAGCTCTTCTTTGCCTACCGCAGGATCTGGATCAATAAAGAGCAACGAGTTATTATTGCTGTTTTTCTAGGGATTTTTACCCCATATATTTCCCAGGTCTTTACTCTTTTTATAGCACTTTAATTCAGGCTTCAACCACTTCCTAGTCAGATCAGGTGAAATCATTTTCCTTCCCATACCCTCGATGTATTTCACACCTAGTAATTCTTGTTTTAAAGATCTTATTTACCCATTTGAAAGACAGATCACAAGTAGGTAGAGAGGGAGGCAGAGAGAGAGGGGGGAAGCAGGCTCCCCGCTGAGCAGAGAGCCCGATGTGGGGCTCCATCCCAGGACCCTGAAATCATGACCTGAACCGAAGGCAGAGGCCTAAACCACTGAGCCACCCAGGAGCCCCCATATCTGGTAATTTTTAACCAACGTGGATTTGCTGCATCAAATAGTTCCTTCTTCTTCAAATATAAATATATAAATAAAGTGATCAAGTCACTCGCATGTCTTAGGAGAATGTCATACCTTTAGTAGCAAACTTGAAATCTTGGCCATTGGTTTTGATTTTTGTTTTGGTTAGATTTGGTTCGGTTTTTGTCATTTTAAAAATCCCTCCAGCCCTTGGCTCTGTCTGACCTGATTGCTTTCAGCTGTTTCTGCAACAAAATTGTCCCGGCACCGAAAACTCTCATTGTTTACAGTGGCGCCCCCTTCTGAACACTTTGTTAATAAAAAGCTTTTCTTTTGGTTTGTTTGTTTGTTTGTTTTTCGGCTATGGAAAATGTGGAACAATCATGAGGTATTTCAAAGAGGTGAACCACAGATAAATTTCTCTAAGGGTGGGTGAAGGTTACTCCAAAAGGAACTTGACAAGGCTTTTAAAGAATTCGACAATCATTATAACATAACGTGACTGATTCTTACCGTGCAATTAACTGGGCAAACACTTGTTGGCTTCCAAGAAAGACTAACATAGTTGAGATGGTTCTAGCGGCCTTCTAGCACAGGGTCTCATGAGGCAGGGATTCTAGCCACTGGCTGTGCAAGGCATGAGGCCTGTTAGTGATTCTATTTTTTCCTCTGCAGAATGGGTCTTTCTACATTCCAGGTCCTTTCTACCCCAATAAATAATGCGGCGATTCTCTCAGTGAGTTGTACTATTGGTTTAAACAGCAAACTGTCTCTTTACAAGGACTTTTGTTTAAATTCCTTTAAGAAAAAGTCCTTTCAAAAAAATCTTTATTTTTTATTTTTTATTTTTTAATCCCATATGTTTACTCTGATCGTGGAACTTTGTCATTTTGACCTTCTCTGCTGATTAAAATATTCTTCATCTTCAGCACCTACTGCTCTCCTCTCCTGGTGGTCTCTCCGGAAGGTGTCTTCTCTAGCTCTTCTAGCAGGAGATGGGCACTTCCCCTCAACCCCTGTTTCCAGAGCAGCCTTACCTATCCTGCAGGGTCAGGTCGGCCTGGCCTTTTATCTGTTGTTCTCTTCTGAGTGGTTAGTTTTCATAGATACCTTGCTTTGCTTTTGTCAGGATTTACCCTGGACTATCAAAACCCTTTTCTTGTGCCAGTGAAGCTTAAGAAACAGTCCGGATGAGAGAACCAGGAACTCGAACAGATCATATTTATCCTGAATGTTCTGTCCAAAATGAAACATACATTTCTGAGGAGCCTCAAGATCTCTGAGAAGGGAAGTTTCACCAACTCTGTCATGTAGGGGCATCAATTCCGATTCTGTGTCAATTGTCCTACTTTCCCAGCTAGTAATACTCTACCTCTCAAAGCCCCCTCTCAACCGTTTTCTCTCTCAAAGGCAGTTGCTCTTAGAGTCTGCACATGGCACTTGGGGCCTGCTGGTCGTTGGCTACTGCCCTCTGTACCTTGGGTCTAACAGCTGCGGGGCATCAAGATGAGCACGTCTCTTGTTCTAGGACTTAATATAGTTTGGGGCACATGGTAAGCAATAATCACTTCTTTAGTTGATCCAAGTGTTGGACCTTTCTTATTTATTCTACTACCACAATTTACTTGTTCCTAGATTTGTCCCACCCCCATTTTAATATCTCTTAATGTGGCACTCACCTTGCACTTGATGACATATCCTTGTTTAACTGACAGCATTTATCTTTCTTAGTCGAACATAAACTATAGTGCATCTTACCCTTGATGAAAGCTAGGATGCAATTAAATACTCTATTATGGTTACGATTCTGATATTTGAAATCCTCCGGTAGCACCCTGTGCCCCCACAGTGTAGTACCTCACCTCCTCGCCATAGTATACAAACCATCTCACCCCCAGTGTTAACCCCGGGGCTCAGCCTCCATCCCCAGGTGATAATGCCACATCAGCTGTCGGTTGTCATGAACTTGCTGTAGTTTCCCGAATGCACTGTGCTGCCTCCTGGCACTTTGAACCTTGACACACTCATCCTCATTCTTCGCTTTGCCCTTGTCTTATCACCTCCCTTGAAAACCTGTTCCTAAGTGGCTTTTCCCAGCTCCCACCTACCCTTGGCAGTCTTTTATCTCCCTGTGGTAAAGCCTGTCACACTGCACCATGGACATGCCCGTTGTCCCACTGAGAAGAGAAAAGGGACAGTGAGGGCCACCCAGCATTTGCAGCTCTAGTGCAGAGCCCCATGCCTGGCTTGCAGGAGATGCCAGATCATGAAGATAAACGGAGATCATCCTCTGGCTAAAACCAGCTCTTCTTTGCCTACCGCAGGATCTGGATCAATAAAGAGCAACGAGTTATTATTGCTGTTTTTCTAGGGATTTTTACCCCATATATTTCCCAGGTCTTTACTCTTTTTATAGCACTTTAATTCAGGCTTCAACCACTTCCTAGTCAGATCAGGTGAAATCATTTTCCTTCCCATACCCTCGATGTATTTCACACCTAGTAATTCTTGTTTTAAAGATCTTATTTACCCATTTGAAAGACAGATCACAAGTAGGTAGAGAGGGAGGCAGAGAGAGAGGGGGGAAGCAGGCTCCCCGCTGAGCAGAGACCCGATGTGGGGCTCCATCCCAGGACCCTGAAATCATGACCTGAACCGAAGGCAGAGGCCTAAACCACTGAGCCACCCAGGAGCCCCCATATCTGGTAATTTTTAACCAACGTGGATTTGCTGCATCAAATAGTTCCTTCTTCTTCAAATATAAATATATAAATAAAGTGATCAAGTCACTCGCATGTCTTAGGAGAATGTCATACCTTTAGTAGCAAACTTGAAATCTTGGCCATTGGTTTTGATTTTTGTTTTGGTTAGATTTGGTTCGGTTTTTGTCATTTTAAAAATCCCTCCAGCCCTTGGCTCTGTCTGACCTGATTGCTTTCAGCTGTTTCTGCAACAAAATTGTCCCGGCAGCGAAAACTCTCATTGTTTACAGTGGCGCCCCCTTCTGAACACTTTGTTAATAAAAAGCTTTTCTTTTGGTTTGTTTGTTTGTTTGTTTTTCGGCTATGGAAAATGTGGAACAACCATGAGGTATTTCAAAGAGGTGAACCACAGATAAATTTCTCTAAGGGTGGGTGAAGGTTACTCCAAAAGGAACTTGACAAGGCTTTTAAAGAATTCGACAATCATTATAACATAACGTGACTGATTCTTACCGTGCAATTAACTGGGCAAACACTTGTTGGCTTCCAAGAAAGACTAACATAGTTGAGATGGTTCTAGCGGCCTTCTAGCACAGGGTCTCATGAGGCAGGGATTCTAGCCACTGGCTGTGCAAGGCATGAGGCCTGTTAGTGATTCTATTTTTTCCTCTGCAGAATGGGTCTTTCTACATTCCAGGTCCTTTCTACCCCAATAAATAATGCGGCGATTCTCTCAGTGAGTTGTATTATTGGTTTAAACAGCAAACTCTTTACAAGGACATTTGTTTAAATTCCTTTAAGAAAAAGTCCTTTCAAAAAAATCTTTATTTTTTATTTTTTATTTTTTAATCCCATATGTTTACTCTGATCGTGGAACTTTGTCATTTTGACCTTCTCTGCTGATTAAAATATTCTTCATCTTCAGCACCTACTGCTCTCCTCTCCTGGTGGTCTCTCCGGAAGGTGTCTTCTCTAGCTCTTCTAGCAGGAGATGGGCACTTCCCCTCAACCCCTGTTTCCAGAGCAGCCTTACCTATCCTGCAGGGTCAGGTCGGCCTGGCCTTTTATCAGTTGTTCTCTTCTGAGTGGTTAGTTTTCATAGATACCTTGCTTTGCTTTTGTCAGGATTTACCCTGGACTATCAAAACCCTTTTCTTGTGCCAGTGAAGCTTAAGAAACAGTCAGGATGAGAGAACCAGGAACTCGAACAGATCATATTTATCCTGAATGTTCTGTCCAAAATGAAACATACATTTCTGAGGAGCCTCAAGATCTCTGAGAAGGGAAGTTTCACCAACTCTGTCATGTAGGGGCATCAATTCCGATTCTGTGTCAATTGTCCTACTTTCCCAGCTAGTAATTCTCTACCTCTCAAAGCCCCCCCTCAACCGTTTTCTCTCTCAAAGGCAGTTGCTCTTAGAGTCTGCACATGGCACTTGGGGCCTGCTGGTCGTTGGCTACTGCCCTCTGTACCTTGGGTCTAACAGCTGCGGGGCATCAAGATGAGCACGTCTCTTGTTCTAGGACTTAATATAGTTTGGGGCACATGGTAAGCAATAATCACTTCTTTAGTTGATCCAAGTGTTGGACCTTTCTTATTTATTCTACTACCACAATTTACTTGTTCCTAGATTTGTCCCCCCCCCCCATTTTAATATCTCTTAATGTGGCACTCACCTTGCACTTGATGACATATCCTAGTTTAACTGACAGCATTTCTCTTTCTTAGTCGAACATAAACTATAGTGCATCTTACCCTTGATGAAAGCTAGGATGCAATTAAATACTCTATTATGGTTACGATTCTGATATTTGAAATCCTCCGGTAGCACCCTGTGCCCCCACAGTGTAGTACCTCGCCTCCTCACCATAGTATACAAACCATTCACCCCCAGTGTTAACCCCGGGGCTCAGCCTCCATCCCCAGGTGATACTGCCAGATTAGCTGTCGGTTGTCATGTACTTGCTGTAGTTTCCCGAATGCACTGTGCTGCCTCCTGGCTTTGAACATTGACACACTCATCCTCATTCTTCGATTTGCCCTTGTCTATCACCTCCCTTGAAAACCTGTTCCTAAGTGGCTTTTCCCAGCTCCCACCTACCCTTGGCAGTCTTTTATCTCCCTGTGGTAAAGCCTGTCACACTGCACCATGGACATGCCCGTTGTCCCCCTGAGAAGAGAAAAGGGACAGTGAGGGCCACCCAGCATTTGCAGCTCTAGTGCAGAGCCCCATGCCTGGCTTGCAGGAGATGCCAGATCATGAAGATAAACGGAGATCATCCTCTGGCTAAAACCAGCTCTTCTTTGCCTACCGCAGGATCTGGATCAATATAGAGCAACGAGTTATTATTGCTGTTTTTCTAGGGATTTTTACCCCATATATTTCCCAGGTCTTTACTCTTTTTATAGCACTTTAATTCAGGCTTCAACCACTTCCTAGTCAGATCAGGTGAAATCATTTTCCTTCCCATACCCTCGATGTATTTCACACCTAGAAATTCTTGTTTTAAAGATCTTATTTACCCATTTGAAAGACAGATCACAAGTAGGTAGAGAGGGAGGCAGAGAGAGAGGGGGGAAGCAGGTTCCCCGCTGAGCAGAGAGCCCGATGTGGGGCTCCATCCCAGGACCCTGAAATCATGACCTGAACCGAAGGCAGAGGCCTAAACCACTGAGCCACCCAGGAGCCCCCATATCTGGTAATTTTTAACCAACGTGGATTTGCTGCAACAAATAGTTTCTTCTTCTTCAAATATAAATATATAAATAAAGTGATCAAGTCACTCTCATGTCTTAGGAGAATATCATACCTTTAGTAGCAAAATTGAAATCTTGGCCATTGGTTTTGATTTTTGTTTTGGTTAGATTTTGTTCGGTTTTTGTCATTTTAAAAATCCCTCCAGCCCTTGGCTCTGTCTGACCTGATTGCTTTCAGCTGTTTCTGCAACAGAATTGTTCCGGCAGCGAAAACTCTCAATATTTACAGTGGCACCTTCTTCTGAACACTCTGTAAATAAAAAGCTTTTTTTTTGGTTTGTTTGTTTGTTTGTTTGTTTGTTTTACGGCTACGGAAAAAGTGGAACAACCATGAGGTATTTCAAAGAGGTGAACCACAGATAAATTTCTCTAAGGGTGGGTGAAGGTTACTCCAAAAGGAACTTGACAAGGCTTTTAAAGAATTCGACAATCATTATAACATAACGTGACTGATTCTTATTGTGCAATTAACTGGGCAAACACTTGTTGGCTTCCAAGAAAGACTAACATAGTTGAGATTGTTCTAGTGGCCGTCTAGCACAGGGTCTCATGAGGCAGGGATTCTAGCCACTGGCTGTGCAAGGCATGAGGCCTGTTAGTGATTCTATTTTTTCCTCTGCAGAATGGGTCTTTCTACATTCCAGGTCCTTTCTACCCCAATAAATAATGCGGCGATTCTCTCAGTGAGTTGTACTATTGGTTTAAACAGCAAACTGTCTCTTTACAAGGACATTTGTTTAAATTCCTTTAAGAAAAAGTCCTTTCAAAAAAATCTTTATTTTTTATTTTTTATTTTTTAATCCCATATGTTTACTCTGATCGTGGAACTTTGTCATTTTGACCTTCTCTGCTGATTAAAATATTCTTCATCTTCAGCACCTACTGCTCTCCTCTCCTGGTGGTCTCTCCGGAAGGTGTCTTCTCTAGCTCTTCTAGCAGGAGATGGGCACTTCCCCTCAACCCCTGTTTCCAGAGCAGCCTTACCTATCCTGCAGGGTCAGGTCGGCCTGGCCTTTTATCTGTTGTTCTCTTCTGAGTGGTTAGTTTTCATAGATACCTTGCTTTGCTTTTGTCAGGATTTACCCTGGACTATCAAAACCCTTTTCTTGTGCCAGTGAAGCTTAAGAAACAGTCCGGATGAGAGAACCAGGAACTCGAACAGATCATATTTATCCTGAATGTTCTGTCCAAAATGAAACATACATTTCTGAGGAGCCTCAAGATCTCTGAGAAGGGAAGTTTCACCAACTCTGTCATGTAGGGGCATCAATTCCGATTCTGTGTCAATTGTCCTACTTTCCCAGCTAGTAATTCTCTACCTCTCAAAGCCCCCTCTCAACCGTTTTCTCTCTCAAAGGCAGTTGCTCTTAGAGTCTGCACATGGCACTTGGGGCCTGCTGGTCGTTGGCTACTGCCCTCTGTACCTTGGGTCTAACAGCTGCGGGGCATCAAGATGAGCACGTCTCTTGTTCTAGGACTTAATATAGTTTGGGGCACATGGTAAGCAATAATCACTTCTTTAGTTGATCCAAGTGTTGGACCTTTCTTATTTATTCTACTACCACAATTTACTTGTTCCTAGATTTGTCCCCCCCCCCCCATTTTAATATCTCTTAATGTGGCACTCACCTTGTACTTGATGACATATCCTAGTTTAACTGACAGCATTTCTCTTTCTTAGTCGAACATAAACTATAGTGCATCTTACCCTTGATGAAAGCTAGGATGCAATTAAATACTCTATTATGGTTACGATTCTGATATTTGAAATCCTCCGGTAGCACCCTGTGCCCCCACAGTGTAGTACCTCACCTCCTCGCCATAGTATACAAACCATCTCACCCCCAGTGTTAACCCCGGGGCTCAGCCTCCATCCCCAGGTGATACTGCCAGATCAGCTGTCGGTTGTCATGAACTTGCTGTAGTTTCCCGAATGCACTGTGCTTCCTCCTGGCACTTTGAACCTTGACACACTCATCCTCATTCTTCGCTTTGCCCATGTCTTATCACCTCCCTTGAAAACCTGTTCCTAAGTGGCTTTTCCCAGCTCCCACCTACCCTTGGCAGTCTTTTATCTCCCTGTGGTAAAGCCTGTCACACTGCACCATGGACATGCCCGTTGTCCCCCTGAGAAGAGAAAAGGGACAGTGAGGGCCACCCAGCCTTTGCAGCTCTAGTGCAGAGCCCCATGCCTGGCTTGCAGGAGATGCCAGATCATGAAGATAAACGGAGATCATCCTCTGGCTAAAACCAGCTCTTCTTTGCCTACCGCAGGATCTAGATCAATAAAGAGCAACGAGTTATTATTGCTGTTTTTCTAGGGATTTTTACCCCATATATTTCCCAGGTTTTTACTCTTTTTATAGCACTTTAATTCAGGCTTCAACCACTTCCTAGTCAGATCAGGTGAAATCATTTTCCTTCCCATACCCTCGATGTATTTCACACCTAGTAATTCTTGTTTTAAAGATCTTATTTACCCATTTGAAAGACATATCACAAGTAGGTAGAGAGGGAGGCAGAGAGAGGCGGGGGAAGCAGGCTCCCCGCTGAGAAGAGAGCCCGATGTGGGGCTCCATCCCAGGACCCTGAAATCATGACCTTAACCGAAGGCAGAGGCCTAAACCACTGAGCCACCCAGGAGCCCCCATATCTGGTAATTTTTAACCAACGTGGTTTTGCTGCATCAAATAGTTCCTTCTTCTTCAAATATAAATATATTAATAAAGTGATAAAGTCACTCGCATGTCTTAGGAGAATGTCATACCTTTAATAGCAAACTTGAAATCTTGGCCATTGGTTTTGATTTATGTTTTGGTTAGATTTGGTTCGGTTTTTGTCATTTTAAAAATCCCTCCAGCCCTTGGCTCTGTCTGACCTGATTGCTTTCAGCTGTTTCTGCAACAGAATTGTTCCGGCAGCGAAAACTCTCAATGTTTACAGTGGTGCCCCCTTCTGAACACTTTGTTAATAAAAAGCTTTTTTTTGGTTTGTTTGTTTGTTTGTTTGTTTTTCGGCTACGGAAAATGTGGAACAACCATGAGGTATTTCAAAGAGGTGAACCACATATAAATTTCTCTAAGGGTGGGTGAAGGTTACTCCAAAAGGAACTTGACAAGGCTTTTAAAGAATTCGACAATCATTATAACATAACGTGACTGATTCTTACCGTGCAATTAACTGGGCAAACACTTGTTGGCTTCCAAGAAAGACTAACATAGTTGAGATTGTTCTATCGACCTTCTAGCACAGGGTCTCATGAGGCAGGGATTCTAGCCACTGGCTGTGCAAGGCATGAGGCCTGTTAG
Organism: Mustela nivalis; assembly: GCF_964662115.1. Lineage (NCBI taxonomy): Eukaryota > Metazoa > Chordata > Mammalia > Carnivora > Mustelidae > Mustela > Mustela nivalis. Next base: position 180,546 of record NW_028135591.1, read on the forward strand.
TGATTCTATTTTTTCCTCTGCAGAATGGGTCTTTCTACATTCCAGGTCCTTTCTACCCCAATAAATAATGCGGCGATTCTCTCAGTGAGTTGTACTATTGGTTTAACCAGCAAACTGTCTCTTTACAAGGACTTTTGTTTAAATTCCTTTAAGAAAAAGTCCTTTCAAAAAAATCTTTATTTTTTATTTTTTATTTTTTAATCCCATATGTTTACTCTGATCGTGGAACTTTGTCATTTTGACCTTCTCTGCTGATTAAAATATTCTTCATCTTCAGCACCTACTGCTCTCCTCTCCTGGTGGTCTCTCCGGAAGGTGTCTTCTCTAGCTCTTCTAGCAGGAGATGGGCACTTCCCCTCAACCCCTGTTTCCAGAGCAGCCTTACCTATCCTGCAGGGTCAGGTCGGCCTGGCCTTTTATCTGTTGTTCTCTTCTGAGTGGTTAGTTTTCATAGATACCTTGCTTTGCTTTTGTCAGGATTTACCCTGGACTATCAAAACCCTTTTCTTGTGCCAGTGAAGCTTAAGAAACAGTCCGGATGAGAGAACCAGGAACTCGAACAGATCATATTTATCCTGAATGTTCTGTCCAAAATGAAACATACATTTCTGAGGAGCCTCAAGATGTCTGAGAAGGGAAGTTTCACCAACTCTGTCATGTAGGGGCATCAATTCCGATTCTGTGTCAATTGTCCTACTTTCCCAGCTAGTAATTCTCTACCTCTCAAAGCCCCCTCTCAACCGTTTTCTCTCTCAAAGGCAGTTGCTCTTAGAGTCTGCACATGGCACTTGGGGCCTGCTGGTCGTTGGCTACTGCCCTCTGTACCTTGGGTCTAACAGCTGCGGGGCATCAAGATGAGCACGTCTCTTGTTCTAGGACTTAATATATTTTGGGGCACATGGTAAGCAATAATCACTTCTTTAGTTGATCCAAGTGTTGGACCTTTCTTATTTATTCTACTACCACAATTTACTTGTTCCTAGATTTGCCCCCCCCCATTTTAATATCTCTTAATGTGGCACTCACCTTGCACTTGATGACATATCCTAGTTTAACTGACAGCATTTCTCTTTCTTAGTCGAACATAAACTATAGTGCATCTTACCCTTGATGAAAGCTAGGATGCAATTAAATACTCTATTATGGTTACGATTCTGATATTTGAAATCCTCCGGTAGCACCCTGTGCCCCCACAGTGTAGTACCTCACCTCCTCGCCATAGTATACAAACCATCTCACCCCCAGTGTTAACCCCGGGGCTCAGCCTCCATCCCCAGGTGATACTTCCACATCAGCTGTCGGTTGTCATGAACTTGCTGTAGTTTCCCGAATGCACTGTGCTGCCTCCTGGCACTTTGAACCTTGACACACTCATCCTCATTCTTCGCTTTGCCCATGTCTTATCACCTCCCTTGAAAACCTGTTCCTAAGTGGCTTTTCCCAGCTCCCACCTACCCTTGGCAGTCTTTTATCTCCCTGTGGTAAAGCCTGTCACACTGCACCATGGACATGCCCGTTGTCCCCCTGAGAAGAGAAAAGGGACAGTGAGGGCCACCCAGCATTTGCAGCTCTAGTGCAGAGCCCCATGCCTGGCTTGCAGGAGATGCCAGATCATGAAGATAAACGGAGATCATCCTCTGGCTAAAACCAGCTCTTCTTTGCCTACCGCAGGATCTGGATCAATAAAGAGCAACGAGTTATTATTGCTGTTTTTCTAGGGATTTTTACCCCATATATTTCCCAGGTCTTTACTCTTTTTATAGCACTTTAATTCAGGCTTCAACCACTTCCTAGTCAGATCAGGTGAAATCATTTTCCTTCCCCTACCCTCGATGTATTTCACACCTAGTAATTCTTGTTTTAAAGATTTTATTTACCCATTTGAAAGACAGATCACAAGTAGGTAGAGAGGGAGGCAGAGAGAGAGGGGGGAAGCAGGCTCCCCGCTGAGCAGAGAGCCCGATGTGGGGCGCCATCCCAGGACCCTGAAATCATGACCTGAACCGAAGGCAGAGGCCTAAACCACTGAGCCACCCAGGAGCCCCCATATCTGGTAATTTTTAACCAACGTGGATTTGCTGCATCAAATAGTTTCTTCTTCTTCAAATATAAATATATAAATAAAGTGATCAAGTCACTCTCATGTCTTAGGAGAATATCATACCTTTAGTAGCAAACTTGAAATCTTGGCCATTGGTTTTGATTTTTGTTTTGGTTAGATTTGGTTCGGTTTTTGTCATTTTAAAAATCCCTCCAGCCCTTGGCTCTGTCTGACCTGATTGCTTTCAGCTGTTTCTGCAACAGAATTGTTCCGGCAGCGAAAACTCTCAATATTTACAGTGGCACCCCCTTCTGAACACTTTGTTAATAAAAAGCTTTTTTTTGGTTTGTTTGTTTGTTTGTTTGTTTTACGGCTACGGAAAAAGTGGAACAACCATGAGGTATTTCAAAGAGGTGAACCACAGATAAATTTCTCTAAGGGTGGGTGAAGGTTACTCCAAAAGGAACTTGACAAGGCTTTTAAAGAATTCGACAATCATTATAACATAACGTGACTGATTCTTACCGTGCAATTAACTGGGCAAACACTTGTTGGCTTCCAAGAAAGACTAACATAGTTGAGATTGTTCTATCGACCTTCTAGCACAGGGTCTCATCAGGCAGGGATTCTAGCCACTGGCTGTGCAAGGCATGAGGCCTGTTAGTGATTCTATTTTTTCCTCTGCAGAATGGGTCTTTCTACATTCCAGGTCCTTTCTACCCCAATAAATAATGCGGCGATTCACTCAGTGAGTTGTACTATTGGTTTAACCAGCAAACTGTCTCTTTACAAGGACTTTTGTTTAAATTCCTTTAAGAAAAAATTCCTTTCAAAAAATCTTTATTTTTTATTTTTTATTTTTTAATCCCATATGTTTACTCTGATCGTGGAACTTTGTCATTTTGACCTTCTCTGCTGATTAAAATATTCTTCATCTTCAGCACCTACTGCTCTCCTCTCCTGGTGGTCTCTCCGGAAGGTGTCTTCTCTAGCTCTTCTAGCAGGAGATGGGCACTTCCCCTCAACCCCTGTTTCCAGAGCAGCCTTACCTATCCTGCAGGGTCAGGTCGGCCTGGCCTTTTATCTGTTGTTCTCTTCTGAGTGGTTAGTTTTCATAGATACCTTGCTTTGCTTTTGTCAGGATTTACCCTGGACTATCAAAACCCTTTTCTTGTGCCAGTGAAGCTTAAGAAACAGTCCGGATGAGAGAACCAGGAACTCGAACAGATCATATTTATCCTGAATGTTCTGTCCAAAATGAAACATACATTTCTGAGGAGCCTCAAGATCTCTGAGAAGGGAAGTTTCACCAACTCTGTCATGTAGGGGCATCAATTCCGATTCTGTGTCAATTGTCCTACTTTCCCAGCTAGTAATTCTCTACCTCTCAAAGCCCCCTCTCAACCGTTTTCTCTCTCAAAGGCAGTTGCTCTTAGAGTCTGCACATGGCACTTGGGGCCTGCTGGTCGTTGGCTACTGCCCTCTGTACCTTGGGTCTAACAGCTGCGGGGCATCAAGATGAGCACGTCTCTTGTTCTAGGACTTAATATAGTTTGGGGCACATGGTAAGCAATAATCACTTCTTTAGTTGATCCAAGTGTTGGACCTTTCTTATTTATTCTACTACCACAATTTACTTGTTCCTAGATTTGCCCCCCCCCATTTTAATATCTCTTAATGTGGCACTCACCTTGCACTTGATGACATATCCTAGTTTAATTGACAGCATTTCTCTTTCTTAGTCGAACATAAACTATAGTGCATCTTACCCTTGATGAAAGATAGGATGCAATTAAATACTCTATTATGGTTACGATTCTGATATTTGAAATCCTCCGGTAGCACCCTGTTCCCCCACAGTGTAGTACCTCACCTCCTCGCCATAGTATACAAACCATCTCACCCCCAGTGTTAACCCCGGGGCTCAGCCTCCATCCCCAGGTGATACTGCCAGATCAGCTGTCGGTTGTCATGAACTTGCTGTAGTTTCCCGAATGCACTGTGCTGCCTCCTGGCACTTTGAACCTTGACACACTCATCCTCATTCTTCGCTTTGCCCATGTCTTATCACCTCCCTTGAAAACCTGTTCCTAAGTGGCTTTTCCCAGCTCCCACCTACCCTTGGCAGTCTTTTATCTCCCTGTGGTAAAGCCTGTCACACTGCACCATGGACATGCCCGTTGTCCCCCTGAGAAGAGAAAAGGGACAGTGAGGGCCACCCAGCCTTTGCAGCTCTAGTGCAGAGCCCCATGCCTGGCTTGCAGGAGATGCCAGATCATGAAGATAAACGGAGATCATCCTCTGGCTAAAACCAGCTCTTCTTTGCCTACCGCAGGATCTGGATCAATAAAGAGCAACGAGTTATTATTGCTGTTTTTCTAGGGATTTTTACCCCATATATTTCCCAGGTCTTTACTCTTTTTATAGCACTTTAATTCAGGCTTCAACCACTTCCTAGTCAGATCAGGTGAAATCATTTTCCTTCCCATACCCTCGATGTATTTCACACCTAGTAATTCTTGTTTTAAAGATTTTATTTACCCATTTGAAAGACAGATCACAAGTAGGTAGAGAGGGAGGCAGAGAGAGAGGGGGGAAGCAGGCTCCCCGCTGAGCAGAGAGCCCGATGTGGGGCTCCATCCCAGGACCCTGAAATCATGACCTGAACCGAAGGCAGAGGCCTAAACCACTGAGCCACCCAGGAGCCCCCATATCTGGTAATTTTTAACCAACGTGGATTTGCTGCATCAAATAGTTTCTTCTTCTTCAAATATAAATATATAAATAAAGTGATCAAGTCACTCTCATGTCTTAGGAGAATATCATAACTTTAGTAGCAAACTTGAAATCTTGGCCATTGGTTTTGATTTTTGTTTTGGTTAGATTTGGTTCGGTTTTTGTCATTTTAAAAATCCCTCCAGCCCTTGGCTCTGTCTGACCTGATTGCTTTCAGCTGTTTCTGCAACAGAATTGTTCCGGCAGCGAAAACTCTCAATATTTACAGTGGCACCCCCTTCTGAACACTTTGTTAATAAAAAGCTTTTTTTTGGTTTGTTTGTTTGTTTGTTTGTTTTACGGCTACGGAAAAAGTGGAACAACCATGAGGTATTTCAAAGAGGTGAACCACAGATAAATTTCTCTAAGGGTGGGTGAAGGTTACTCCAAAAGGAACTTGACAAGGCTTTTAAAGAATTCGACAATCATTATAACATAACGTGACTGATTCTTACCCTGCAATTAACTGGGCAAACACTTGTTGGCTTCCAAGAAAGACTAACATAGTTGAGATTGTTCTATCGACCTTCTAGCACAGGGTCTCATGAGGCAGGGATTCTAGCCACTGGCTGTGCAAGGCATGAGGCCTGTTAGTGATTCTATTTTTTCCTCTGCAGAATGGGTCTTTCTACATTCCAGGTCCTTTCTACCCCAATAAATAATGCGGCGATTCTCTCAGTGAGTTGTATTATTGGTTTTAACAGCAAACTCTTTACAAGGACATTTGTTTAAATTCCTTTAAGAAAAAGTCCTTTCAAAAAAATCTTTATTTTTTATTTTTTATTTTTTAATCCCATATGTTTACTCTGATCGTGGAACTTTGTCATTTTGACCTTCTCTGCTGATTAAAATATTCTTCATCTTCAGCACCTACTGCTCTCCTCTCCTGGTGGTCTCTCCGGAAGGTGTCTTCTCTAGCTCTTCTAGCAGGAGATGGGCACTTCCCCTCAACCCCTGTTTCCAGAGCAGCCTTACCTATCCTGCAGGGTCAGGTCGGCCTGGCCTTTTATCAGTTGTTCTCTTCTGAGTGGTTAGTTTTCATAGATACCTTGCTTTGCTTTTGTCAGGATTTACCCTGGACTATCAAAACCCTTTTCTTGTGCCAGTGAAGCTTAAGAAACAGTCCGGATGAGAGAACCAGGAACTCGAACAGATCATATTTATCCTGAATGTTCTGTCCAAAATGAAACATACATTTCTGAGGAGCCTCAAGATCTCTGAGAAGGGAAGTTTCACCAACTCTGTCATGTAGGGGCATCAATTCCGATTCTGTGTCAATTGTCCTACTTTCCCAGCTAGTAATTCTCTACCTCTCAAAGCCCCCTCTCAACCGTTTTCTCTCTCAAAGGCAGTTGCTCTTAGAGTCTGCACATGGCACTTGGGGCCTGCTGGTCGTTGGCTACTGCCCTCTGTACCTTGGGTCTAACAGCTGCGGAGCATCAAGATGAGCACGTCTCTTGTTCTAGGACTTAATATAGTTTGGGGCACATGGTAAGCAATAATCACTTCTTTAGTTGATCCAAGTGTTGGACCTTTCTTATTTATTCTACTACCACAATTTACTTGTTCCTAGATTTGCCCCCCCCATTTTAATATCTCTTAATGTGGCACTCACCTTGCACTTGATGACATATCCTAGTTTAACTGACAGCATTTCTCTTTCTTAGTCGAACATAAACTATAGTGCATCTTACCCTTGATGAAAGCTAGGATGCAATTAAATACTCTATTATGGTTACGATTCTGATATTTGAAATCCTCCAGTAGCACCCTGTGCCCCCACAGTGTAGTACCTCACCTCCTCGCCATAGTATACAAACCATCTCACCCCCAGTGTTAACCCCGGGGCTCAGCCTCCATCCCCAGGTGATACTGCCAGATCAGCTGTCGGTTGTCATGAACTTGCTGTAGTTTCCCGAATGCACTGTGCTGCCTCCTGGCACTTTGAACCTTGACACACTCATCCTCATTCTTCGCTTTGCCCATGTCTTATCACCTCCCTTGAAAACCTGTTCCTAAGTGGCTTTTCCCAGCTCCCACCTACCCTTGGCAGTCTTTTATCTCCCTGTGGTAAAGCCTGTCACACTGCACCATGGACATGCCCGTTGTCCCCCTGAGAAGAGAAAAGGGACAGTGAGGGCCACCCAGCATTTGCAGCTCTAGTGCAGAGCCCCATGCCTGGCTTGCAGGAGATGCCAGATCATGAAGATAAACGGAGATCATCCTCTGGCTAAAACCAGCTCTTCTTTGCCTACCGCAGGATCTGGATCAATAAAGAGCAACGAGTTATTATTGCTGTTTTTCTAGGGATTTTTACCCCATATATTTCCCAGGTCTTTACTCTTTTTATAGCACTTTAATTCAGGCTTCAACCACTTCCTAGTCAGATCAGGTGAAATCATTTTCCTTCCCATACCCTCGATGTATTTCACACCTAGTAATTCTTGTTTTAAAGATTTTATTTACCCATTTGAAAGACAGATCACAAGTAGGTAGAGAGGGAGGCAGAGAGAGAGGGGGGAAGCAGGCTCCCCGCTGAGCAGAGAGCCCGATGTGGGGCTCCATCCCAGGACCCTGAAATCATGACCTGAACCGAAGGCAGAGGCCTAAACCACTGAGCCACCCAGGAGCCCCCATATCTGGTAATTTTTAACCAACGTGGATTTGCTGCATCAAATAGTTTCTTCTTCTTCAAATATAAATATATAAATAAAGTGATCAAGTCACTCTCATGTCTTAGGAGAATATCATAACTTTAGTAGCAAACTTGAAATCTTGGCCATTGGTTTTGATTTTTGTTTTGGTTAGATTTGGTTCGGTTTTTGTCATTTTAAAAATCCCTCCAGCCCTTGGCTCTGTCTGACCTGATTGCTTTCAGCTGTTTCTGCAACAGAATTGTTCCGGCAGCGAAAACTCTCAATATTTACAGTGGCACCCCCTTCTGAACACTTTGTTAATAAAAAGCTTTTTTTTGGTTTGTTTGTTTGTTTGTTTGTTTTACGGCTACGGAAAAAGTGGAACAACCATGAGGTATTTCAAAGAGGTGAACCACAGATAAATTTCTCTAAGGGTGGGTGAAGGTTACTCCAAAAGGAACTTGACAAGGCTTTTAAAGAATTCGACAATCATTATAACATAACGTGACTGATTCTTACCCTGCAATTAACTGGGCAAACACTTGTTGGCTTCCAAGAAAGACTAACATAGTTGAGATTGTTCTATCGACCTTCTAGCACAGGGTCTCATCAGGCAGGGATTCTAGCCACTGGCTGTGCAAGGCATGAGGCCTGTTAGTGATTCTATTTTTTCCTCTGCAGAATGGGTCTTTCTACATTCCAGGTCCTTTCTACCCCAATAAATAATGCGACGATTCTCTCAGTGAGTTGTTCTATTGGTTTAAACAGCAAACTGTCTCTTTACAAGGACTTTTGTTTAAATTCCTTTAAGAAAAAGTCCTTTCAAAAAAATCTTTATTTTTTATTTTTTATTTTTTAATCCCATATGTTTACTCTGATCGTGGAACTTTGTCATTTTGACCTTCTCTGCTGATTAAAATATTCTTCATCTTCAGCACCTACTGCTCTCCTCTCCTGGTGGTCTCTCCGGAAGGTGTCTTCTCTAGCTCTTCTAGCAGGAGATGGGCACTTCCCCTCAACCCCTGTTTCCAGAGCAGCCTTACCTATCCTGCAGGGTCAGGTCGGCCTGGCCTTTTATCTGTTGTTCTCTTCTGAGTGGTTAGTTTTCATAGATACCTTGCTTTGCTTTTGTCAGGATTTACCCTGGACTATCAAAACCCTTTTCTTGTGCCAGTGAAGCTTAAGAAACAGTCCGGATGAGAGAACCAGGAACTCGAACAGATCATATTTATCCTGAATGTTCTGTCCAAAATGAAACATACATTTCTGAGGAGCCTCAAGATCTCTGAGAAGGGAAGTTTCACCAACTCTGTCATGTAGGGGCATCAATTCCGATTCTGTGTCAATTGTCCTACTTTCCCAGCTAGTAATTCTCTACCTCTCAAAGCCCCCTCTCAACCGTTTTCTCTCTCAAAGGCAGTTGCTCTTAGAGTCTGCACATGGCACTTGGGGCCTGCTGGTCGTTGGCTACTGCCCTCTGTACCTTGGGTCTAACAGCTGCGGGGCATCAAGATGAGCACGTCTCTTGTTCTAGGACTTAATATAGTTTGGGGCACATGGTAAGCAATAATCACTTCTTTAGTTGATCCAAGTGTTGGACCTTTCTTATTTATTCTACTACCACAATTTACTTGTTCCTAGATTTGTCCCCCCCCCCATTTTAATATCTCTTAATGTGGCACTCACCTTGCACTTGATGACATATCCTAGTTTAACTGACAGCATTTCTCTTTCTTAGTCAAACATAAACTATAGTGCATCTTACCCTTGATGAAAGCTAGGATGCAATTAAATACTCTATTATGGTTAACGATTCTGATATTTGAAATCCTCCGGTAGCACCCTGTGCCCCCACAGTGTAGTACCTCACCTCCTCGCCATAGTATACAAACCATCTCACCCCCAGTGTTAACCCCGGGGCTCAGCCTCCATCCCCAGGTGATACTGCCAGATCAGCTGTCGGTTGTCATGAACTTGCTGTAGTTTCCCGAATGCACTGTGCTGCCTCCTGGCACTTTGAACCTTGACACATTCATCCTCATTCTTCGCTTTGCCCATGTCTTATCACCTCCCTTGAAAACCTGTTCCTAAGTGGCTTTTCCCAGCTCCCACCTACCCTTGGCAGTCTTTTATCTCCCTGTGGTAAAGCCTGTCACACTGCACCATGGATATGCCCGTTGTCCCCCTGAGAAGAGAAAAGGGACAGTGAGGGCCACCCAGCATTTGCAGCTCTAGTGCAGAGCCCCATGCCTGGCTTGCAGGAGATGCCAGATCATGAAGATAAACGGAGATCATCCTCTGGCTAAAACCAGCTCTTCTTTGCCTACCGCAGGATCTGGATCAATAAAGAGCAACGAGTTATTATTGCTGTTTTTCTAGGGATTTTTACCCCATATATTTCCCAGGTCTTTACTCTTTTCATAGCACTTTAATTCAGGCTTCAACCACTTCCTAGTCAGATCAGGTGAAATCATTTTCCTTCCCATACGCTCGATGTATTTCACACCTAGTAATTCTTGTTTTAAAGATTTTATTTACCCATTTGAAAGACAGATCACAAGTAGGTAGAGAGGGAGGCAGAGAGAGAGGGGGGAAGCAGGCTCCCCGCTGAGCAGAGAGCCCGATGTGGGGCGCCATCCCAGGACCCTGAAATCATGACCTGAACCGAAGGCAGAGGCCTAAACCACTGAGCCACCCAGGAGCCCCCATATCTGGTAATTTTTAACCAACGTGGATTTGCTGCATCAAATAGTTTCTTCTTCTTCAAATATAAATATATAAATAAAGTGATCAAGTCACTCTCATGTCTTAGGAGAATATCATACCTTTAGTAGCAAACTTGAAATCTTGGCCATTGGTTTTGATTTTTGTTTTGGTTAGATTTTGTTCGGTTTTTGTCATTTTAAAAATCCCTCCAGCCCTTGGCTCTGTCTGACCTGATTGCTTTCAGCTGTTTCTGCAAAAAAATTGTCCCGGCAGCGAAAACTCTCATAGTTTACAGTGGCGCCCCCTTCTGAACACTTTGTTAACAAAAAGCTTTTTTTTTGGTTTGTTTGTTTGTTTGTTTTTCGGCTACGGAAAATATGGAACAACCATGAGGTATTTCAAAGAGGTGAACCACATATAAATTTCTCTAAGGGTGGGTGAAGGTTACTCCAAAAGGAACTTGACAAGGCTTTTAAAGAATTCGACAATCATTATAACATAACGTGACTGATTCTTACCGTGCAATTAACTGGGCAAACACTTGTTGGCTTCCAAGAAAGACTAACATAGTTGAGATTGTTCTATCGACCTTCTAGCACAGGGTCTCATCAGGCAGGGATTCTAGCCACTGGCTGTGCAAGGCATGAGGCCTGTTAGTGATTCTATTTTTTCCTCTGCAGAATGGGTCTTTCTACATTCCAGGTCCTTTCTACCCCAATAAATAATGCGACGATTCTCTCAGTGAGTTGTACTATTGGTTTAAACAGCAAACTGTCTCTTTACAAGGACTTTTGTTTAAATTCCTTTAAGAAAAAGTCCTTTCAAAAAAATCTTTATTTTTTATTTTTTATTTTTTAATCCCATATGTTTACTCTGATCGTGGAACTTTGTCATTTTGACCTTCTCTGCTGATTAAAATATTCTTCATCTTCAGCACCTACTGCTCTCCTCTCCTGGTGGTCTCTCCGGAAGGTGTCTTCTCTAGCTCTTCTAGCAGGAGATGGGCACTTCCCCTCAACCCCTGTTTCCAGAGCAGCCTTACCTATCCTGCAGGGTCAGGTCGGCCTGGCCTTTTATCTGTTGTTCTCTTCTGAGTGGTTAGTTTTCATAGATACCTTGCTTTGCTTTTGTCAGGATTTACCCTGGACTATCAAAACCCTTTTCTTGTGCCAGTGAAGCTTAAGAAACAGTCCGGATGAGAGAACCAGGAACTCGAACAGATCATATTTATCCTGAATGTTCTGTCCAAAATGAAACATACATTTCTGAGGAGCCTCAAGATCTCTGAGAAGGGAAGTTTCACCAACTCTGTCATGTAGGGGCATCAATTCCGATTCTGTGTCAATTGTCCTACTTTCCCAGCTAGTAATTCTCTACCTCTCAAAGCCCCCTCTCAACCGTTTTCTCTCTCAAAGGCAGTTGCTCTTAGAGTCTGCACATGGCACTTGGGGCCTGCTGGTCGTTGGCTACTGCCCTCTGTACCTTGGGTCTAACAGCTGCGGGGCATCAAGATGAGCACGTCTCTTGTTCTAGGACTTAATATAGTTTGGGGCACATGGTAAGCAATAATCACTTCTTTAGTTGATCCAAGTGTTGGACCTTTCTTATTTATTCTACTACCACAATTTACTTGTTCCTAGATTTGTCCCCCCCCCCATTTTAATATCTCTTAATGTGGCACTCACCTTGTACTTGATGACATATCCTAGTTTAACTGACAGCATTTCTCTTTCTTAGTCGAACATAAACTATAGTGCATCTTACCCTTGATGAAAGCTAGGATGCAATTAAATACTCTATTATGGTTACGATTCTGATATTTGAAATCCTCCGGTAGCACCCTGTGCCCCCACAGTGTAGTACCTCACCTCCTCGCCATAGTATACAAACCATCTCACCCCCAGTGTTAACCCCGGGGCTCAGCCTCCATCCCCAGGTGATACTGCCAGATCAGCTGTCGGTTGTCATGAACTTGCTGTAGTTTCCCGAATGCACTGTGCTGCCTCCTGGCACTTTGAACCTTGACACACTCATCCTCATTCTTCGCTTTGCCCATGTCTTATCACCTCCCTTGAAAACCTGTTCCTAAGTGGCTTTTCCCAGCTCCTACCTACCCTTGGCAGTCTTTTATCTCCCTGTGGTAAAGCCTGTCACACTGCACCATGGACATGCCCGTTGTCCCCCTGAGAAGAGAAAAGGGACAGTGAGGGCCACCCAGCATTTGCAGCTCTGGTGCAGAGCCCCATGCCTGGCTTGCAGGAGATGCCAGATCATGAAGATAAACGGAGATCATCCTCTGGCTAAAACCAGCTCTTCTTTGCCTACCGCAGGATCTGGATCAATAAAGAGCAACGAGTTATTATTGCTGTTTTTCTAGGGATTTTTACCCCATATATTTCCCAGGTCTTTACTCTTTTTATAGCACTTTAATTCAGGCTTCAACCACTTCCTAGTCAGATCAGGTGAAATCATTTTCCTTCCCATACCCTCGATGTATTTCACACCTAGTAATTCTTGTTTTAAAGATTTTATTTACCCATTTGAAAGACAGATCACAAGTAGGTAGAGAGGGAGGCAGAGAGAGAGGGGGGAAGCAGGCTCCCCGCTGAGCAGAGAGCCCGATGTGGGGCGCCATCCCAGGACCCTGAAATCATGACCTGAACCGAAGGCAGAGGCCTAAACCACTGAGCCACCCAGGAGCCCCCATATCTGGTAATTTTTAACCAACGTGGATTTGCTGCATCAAATAGTTTCTTCTTCTTCAAATATAAATATATAAATAAAGTGATCAAGTCACTCTCATGTCTTAGGAGAATATCATAACTTTAGTAGCAAACTTGAAATCTTGGCCATTGGTTTTGATTTTTGTTTTGGTTAGATTTGGTTCGGTTTTTGTCATTTTAAAAATCCCTCCAGCCCTTGGCTCTGTCTGACCTGATTGCTTTCAGCTGTTTCTGCAACAGAATTGTTCCGGCAGCGAAAACTCTCAATATTTACAGTGGCACCCCCTTCTGAACACTTTGTTAATAAAAAGCTTTTTTTTGGTTTGTTTGTTTGTTTGTTTGTTTTACGGCTACGGAAAAAGTGGAACAACCATGAGGTATTTCAAAGAGGTGAACCACAGATAAATTTCTCTAAGGGTGGGTGAAGGTTACTCCAAAAGGAACTTGACAAGGCTTTTAAAGAATTCGACAATCATTATAACATAACGTGACTGATTCTTACCGTGCAATTAACTGGGCAAACACTTGTTGGCTTCCAAGAAAGACTAACATAGTTGAGATTGTTCTATCGACCTTCTAGCACAGGGTCTCATCAGGCAGGGATTCTAGCCACTGGCTGTGCAAGGCATGAGGCCTGTTAGTGATTCTATTTTTTCCTCTGCAGAATGGGTCTTTCTACATTCCAGGTCCTTTCTACCCCAATAAATAATGCGGCGATTCTCTCAGTGAGTTGTACTATTGGTTTAACCAGCAAACTGTCTCTTTACAAGGACTTTTGTTTAAATTCCTTTAAGAAAAAGTCCTTTCAAAAAAATCTTTATTTTTTATTTTTTATTTTTTAATCCCATATGTTTACTCTGATCGTGGAACTTTGTCATTTTGACCTTCTCTGCTGATTAAAATATTCTTCATCTTCAGCACCTACTGCTCTCCTCTCCTGGTGGTCTCTCCGGAAGGTGTCTTCTCTAGCTCTTCTAGCAGGAGATGGGCACTTCCCCTCAACCCCTGTTTCCAGAGCAGCCTTACCTATCCTGCAGGGTCAGGTCGGCCTGGCCTTTTATCTGTTGTTCTCTTCTGAGTGGTTAGTTTTCATAGATACCTTGCTTTGCTTTTGTCAGGATTTACCCTGGACTATCAAAACCCTTTTCTTGTGCCAGTGAAGCTTAAGAAACAGTCCGGATGAGAGAACCAGGAACTCGAACAGATCATATTTATCCTGAATGTTCTGTCCAAAATGAAACATACATTTCTGAGGAGCCTCAAGATCTCTGAGAAGGGAAGTTTCACCAACTCTGTCATGTAGGGGCATCAATTCCGATTCTGTGTCAATTGTCCTACTTTCCCAGCTAGTAATTCTCTACCTCTCAAAGCCCCCTCTCAACCGTTTTCTCTCTCAAAGGCAGTTGCTCTTAGAGTCTGCACATGGCACTTGGGGCCTGCTGGTCGTTGGCTACTGCCCTCTGTACCTTGGGTCTAACAGCTGCGGGGCATCAAGATGAGCACGTCTCTTGTTCTAGGACTTAATATAGTTTGGGGCACATGGTAAGCAATAATCACTTCTTTAGTTGATCCAAGTGTTGGACCTTTCTTATTTATTCTACTACCACAATTTACTTGTTCCTAGATTTGCCCCCCCCCCATTTTAATATCTCTTAATGTGGCACTCACCTTGCACTTGATGACATATCCTAGTTTAACTGACAGCATTTCTCTTTCTTAGTCGAACATAAACTATAGTGCATCTTACCCTTGATGAAAGCTAGGATGCAATTAAATACTCTATTATGGTTACGATTCTGATATTTGAAATCCTCCGGTAGCACCCTGTGCCCCCACAGTGTAGTACCTCACCTCCTCGCCATAGTATACAAACCATCTCACCCCCAGTGTTAACCCCGGGGCTCAGCCTCCATCCCCAGGTGATACTGCCAGATCAGCTGTCGGTTGTCATGAACTTGCTGTAGTTTCCCGAATGCACTGTGCTGCCTCCTGGCACTTTGAACCTTGACACACTCATCCTCATTCTTCGCTTTGCCCATGTCTTATCACCTCCCTTGAAAACCTGTTCCTAAGTGGCTTTCCCAGCTCCCACCTACCCTTGGCAGTCTTTTATCTCCCTGTGGTAAAGCCTGTCACACTGCACCATGGACATGCCCGTTGTCCCCCTGAGAAGAGAAAAGGGACAGTGAGGGCCACCCAGCCTTTGCAGCTCTAGTGCAGAGCCCCATGCCTGGCTTGCAGGAGATGCCAGATCATGAAGATAAACGGAGATCATCCTCTGGCTAAAACCAGCTCTTCTTTGCCTACCGCAGGATCTGGATCAATAAAGAGCAACGAGTTATTATTGCTGTTTTTCTAGGGATTTTTACCCCATATATTTCCCAGGTCTTTACTCTTTTTATAGCACTTTAATTCAGGCTTCAACCACTTCCTAGTCAGATCAGGTGAAATCATTTTCCTTCCCATACCCTCGATGTATTTCACACCTAGTAATTCTTGTTTTAAAGATTTTATTTACCCATTTGAAAGACAGATCACAAGTAGGTAGAGAGGGAGGCAGAGAGAGAGGGGGGAAGCAGGCTCCCCGCTGAGCAGAGAGCCCGATGTGGGGCTCCATCCCAGGACCCTGAAATCATGACCTGAACCGAAGGCAGAGGCCTAAACCACTGAGCCACCCAGGAGCCCCCATATCTGGTAATTTTTAACCAACGTGGATTTGCTGCATCAAATAGTTTCTTCTTCTTCAAATATAAATATATAAATAAAGTGATCAAGTCACTCTCATGTCTTAGGAGAATATCATAACTTTAGTAGCAAACTTGAAATCTTGGCCATTGGTTTTGATTTTTGTTTTGGTTAGATTTGGTTCGGTTTTTGTCATTTTAAAAATCCCTCCAGCCCTTGGCTCTGTCTGACCTGATTGCTTTCAGCTGTTTCTGCAACAGAATTGTTCCGGCAGCGAAAACTCTCAATATTTACAGTGGCACCCCCTTCTGAACACTTTGTTAATAAAAAGCTTTTTTTTGGTTTGTTTGTTTGTTTGTTTGTTTTACGGCTACGGAAAAAGTGGAACAACCATGAGGTATTTCAAAGAGGTGAACCACAGATAAATTTCTCTAAGGGTGGGTGAAGGTTACTCCAAAAGGAACTTGACAAGGCTTTTAAAGAATTCGACAATCATTATAACATAACGTGACTGATTCTTACCGTGCAATTAACTGGGCAAACACTTGTTGGCTTCCAAGAAAGACTAACATAGTTGAGATTGTTCTATCGACCTTCTAGCACAGGGTCTCATCAGGCAGGGATTCTAGCCACTGGCTGTGCAAGGCATGAGGCCTGTTAGTGATTCTATTTTTTCCTCTGCAGAATGGGTCTTTCTACATTCCAGGTCCTTTCTACCCCAATAAATAATGCGGCGATTCTCTCAGTGAGTTGTACTATTGGTTTAACCAGCAAACTGTCTCTTTACAAGGACTTTTGTTTAAATTCCTTTAAGAAAAAGTCCTTTCAAAAAAATCTTTATTTTTTATTTTTTATTTTTTAATCCCATATGTTTACTCTGATCGTGGAACTTTGTCATTTTGACCTTCTCTGCTGATTAAAATATTCTTCATCTTCAGCACCTACTGCTCTCCTCTCCTGGTGGTCTCTCCGGAAGGTGTCTTCTCTAGCTCTTCTAGCAGGAGATGGGCACTTCCCCTCAACCCCTGTTTCCAGAGCAGCCTTACCTATCCTGCAGGGTCAGGTCGGCCTGGCCTTTTATCTGTTGTTCTCTTCTGAGTGGTTAGTTTTCATAGATACCTTGCTTTGCTTTTGTCAGGATTTACCCTGGACTATCAAAACCCTTTTCTTGTGCCAGTGAAGCTTAAGAAACAGTCCGGATGAGAGAACCAGGAACTCGAACAGATCATATTTATCCTGAATGTTCTGTCCAAAATGAAACATACATTTCTGAGGAGCCTCAAGATCTCTGAGAAGGGAAGTTTCACCAACTCTGTCATGTAGGGGCATCAATTCCGATTCTGTGTCAATTGTCCTACTTTCCCAGCTAGTAATTCTCTACCTCTCAAAGCCCCCTCTCAACCGTTTTCTCTCTCAAAGGCAGTTGCTCTTAGAGTCTGCACATGGCACTTGGGGCCTGCTGGTCGTTGGCTACTGCCCTCTGTACCTTGGGTCTAACAGCTGCGGGGCATCAAGATGAGCACGTCTCTTGTTCTAGGACTTAATATAGTTTGGGGCACATGGTAAGCAATAATCACTTCTTTAGTTGATCCAAGTGTTGGACCTTTCTTATTTATTCTACTACCACAATTTACTTGTTCCTAGATTTGTCCCCCCCCCCATTTTAATATCTCTTAATGTGGCACTCACCTTGTACTTGATGACATATCCTAGTTTAACTGACAGCATTTCTCTTTCTTAGTCGAACATAAACTATAGTGCATCTTACCCTTGATGAAAGCTAGGATGCAATTAAATACTCTATTATGGTTACGATTCTGATATTTGAAATCCTCCGGTAGCACCCTGTGCCCCCACAGTTTAGTACCTCACCTCCTCGCCATAGTATACAAACCATCTCACCCCCAGTGTTAACCCCGGGGCTCAGCCTCCATCCCCAGGTGATACTGCCAGATCAGCTGTCGGTTGTCATGAACTTGCTGTAGTTTCCCGAATGCACTGTGCTGCCTCCTGGCACTTTGAACCTTGACACACTCATCCTCATTCTTCGCTTTGCCCATGTCTTATCACCTCCCTTGAAAACCTGTTCCTAAGTGGCTTTTCCCAGCTCCCACCTACCCTTGGCAGTCTTTTATCTCCCTGTGGTAAAGCCTGTCACACTGCACCATGGACATGCCCGTTGTCCCCCTGAGAAGAGAAAAGGGACAGTGAGGGCCACCCAGCCTTTGCAGCTCTAGTGCAGAGCCCCATGCCTGGCTTGCAGGAGATGCCAGATCATGAAGATAAACCAGCTGGCTAAAACCAGCTCTTCTTTGCCTACCGCAGGATCTGGATCAATAAAGAGCAACGAGTTATTATTGCTGTTTTTCTAGGGATTTTTACCCCATATATTTCCCAGGTCTTTACTCTTTTTATAGCACTTTAATTCAGGCTTCAACCACTTCCTAGTCAGATCAGGTGAAATCATTTTCCTTCCCATACCCTCGATGTATTTCACACCTAGTAATTCTTGTTTTAAAGATCTTATTTACCCATTTGAAAGACAGATCACAAGTAGGTAGAGAGGGAGGCAGAGAGAGGGGGGGGAAGCAGGCTCCCGGCTGAGCAGAGAGCCCGATGTGGGGCTCCATCCCAGGACCCTGAAATCATGACCTGAACCGAAGGCAGAGGCCTAAACCACTGAGCCACCCAGGAGCCCCCATATCTGGTAATTTTTAACCAACGTGGTTTTGCTGCATCAAATAGTTCCTTCTTCTTCAAATATAAATATATAAATAAAGTGATCAAGTCACTCGCATGTCTTAGGAGAATGTCATACCTTTAGTAGCAAACTTGAAATCTTGGCCATTGGTTTTGATTTTTGTTTTGTTTAGATTTTGTTCGGTTTTTGTCATTTTAAAAATCCCTCCAGCCCTTGGCTCTGTCTGACCTGATTGCTTTCAGCTGTTTCTGCAACAGAATTGTCCCGGCAGCGAAAACTCTCAATGTTTACAGTGGCGCCCCATTCTGAACACTTTGTTAATAAAAAGCTTTTTTTTGGTTTGTTTGTTTGTTTGTTTGTTTTTTGGCTACGGAAAATGTGGAACAACCATGAGGTATTTCAAAGAGGTGAACCACAGATAAATTTCTCTAAGGGTGGGTGAAGGTTACTCCAAAAAAAACTTGACAAGGCTTTTAAAGAATTCGACAATCATTATAACATAACGTGACTGATTCTTACCGTGCAATTAACTGGGCAAACACTTGTTGGCTTCCAAGAAAGACTAATATAGTTGAGATGGTTCTAGCGGCCTTCTAGCACAGGGTCTCATGAGGCAGGGATTCTAGCCACTGGCTGTGCAAGGCATGAGGCCTGTTAGTGATTCTATTTTTTCCTCTGCAGAATGGGTCTTTCTACATTCCAGGTCCTTTCTACCCCAATAAATAATGCGGCGATTCTCTCAGTGAGTTGTACTATTGGTTTAACCAGCAAACTGTCTCTTTACAAGGACTTTTGTTTAAATTCCTTTAAGAAAAAGTCCTTTCAAAAAAATCTTTATTTTTTATTTTTTATTTTTTAATCCCATATGTTTACTCTGATCGTGGAACTTTGTCATTTTGACCTTCTCTGCTGATTAAAATATTCTTCATCTTCAGCACCTACTGCTCTCCTCTCCTGGTGGTCTCTCCGGAAGGTGTCTTCTCTAGCTCTTCTAGCAGGAGATGGGCACTTCCCCTCAACCCCTGTTTCCAGAGCAGCCTTACCTATCCTGCAGGGTCAGGTCGGCCTGGCCTTTTATCTGTTGTTCTCTTCTGAGTGGTTAGTTTTCATAGACACCTTGCTTTGCTTTTGTCAGGATTTACCCTGGACTATCAAAACCCTTTTCTTGTGCCAGTGAAGCTTAAGAAACAGTCCGGATGAGAGAACCAGGAACTCGAACAGATCATATTTATCCTGAATGTTCTGTCCAAAATGAAACATACATTTCTGAGGAGCCTCAAGATCTCTGAGAAGGGAAGTTTCACCAACTCTGTCATGTAGGGGCATCAATTCCGATTCTGTGTCAATTGTCCTACTTTCCCAGCTAGTAATTCTACCTCTCAAAGCCCCCTCTCAACCGTTTTCTCTCTCAAAGGCAGTTGCTCTTAGAGTCTGCACATGGCACTTGGGGCCTGCTGGTCGTTGGCTACTGCCCTCTGTACCTTGGGTCTAACAGCTGCGGGGCATCAAGATGAGCACGTCTCTTGTTCTAGGACTTAATATAGTTTGGGGGACATGGTAAGCAATAATCACTTCTTTAGTTGATCCAAGTGTTGGACCTTTCTTATTTATTCTACTACCACAATTTACTTGTTCCTAGATTTGTCCCCCCCCCCCATTTTAATATCTCTTAATGTGGCACTCACCTTGCACTTGATGACATATCCTAGTTTAACTGACAGCATTTCTCTTTCTTAGTCGAACATAAACTATAGTGCATCTTACCCTTGATGAAAGCTAGGATGCAATTAAATTCTCTATTATGGTTATGATTCTGATATTTGAAATCCTCCGGTAGCACCCTGTGCCCCCACAGTGTAGTACCTCACCTCCTCGCCATAGTATACAAACCATCTCACCCCCAGTGTTAACCCCGGGGCTCAGCCTCCATCCCCAGGTGATACTGCCAGATCAGCTGTCGGTTGTCATGAACTTGCTGTAGTTTCCCGAATGCACTGTGCTGCCTCCTGGCACTTTGAACCTTGACACACTCATCCTCATTCTTCGCTTTGCCCTTGTCTTATCACCTCCCTTGAAAATCTGTTCCTAAGTGGCTTTTCCCAGCTCCCACCTACCCTTGGCAGTCTTTTATCTCCCTGTGGTAAAGCCTGTCACACTGCACCATGGACATGCCCGTTGTCCCCCTGAGAAGAGAAAAGGGACAGTGAGGGCCACCCAGCATTTGCAGCTCTAGTGCAGAGCCCCATGCCTGGCTTGCAGGAGATGCCAGATCATGAAGATAAACGGAGATCATCCTCTGGCTAAAACCAGCTCTTCTTTGCCTACCGCAGGATCTGGATCAATAAAGAGCAATGAGTTATTATTGCTGTTTTTCTAGGGATTTTTACCCCATATATTTCCCAGGTCTTTACTCTTTTTATAGCACTTTAATTCAGGCTTCAACCACTTCCTAGTCAGATCAGGTGAAATCATTTTCCTTCCCATACCCTCGATGTATTTCACACCTAGTAATTCTTGTTTTAAAGATTTTATTTACCCATTTGAAAGACAGATCACAAGTAGGTAGAGAGGGAGGCAGAGAGAGAGGGGGGAAGCAGGCTCCCCGCTGAGCAGAGAGCCCGATGTGGGGCTCCATCCCAGGACCCTGAAATCATGACCTGAACCGAAGGCAGAGGCCTAAACCACTGAGCCACCCAGGAGCCCCCATATCTGGTAATTTTTAACCAACGTGGTTTTGCTGCATCAAATAGTTCCTTCTTCTTCAAATATAAATATATAAATAAAGTGATCAAGTCACTCGCATGTCTTAGGAGAATGTCATACCTTTAGTAGCAAACTTGAAATCTTGGCCATTGGTTTTGATTTTTGTTTTGGTTAGATTTGGTTCGGTTTTTGTCATTTTAAAAATCCCTCCAGCCCTTGGCTCTGTCTGACCTGATTGCTTTCAGCTGTTTCTGCAACAGAATTGTCCGGCAGCGAAAACTCTCAATGTTTACAGTGGCGCCCCATTCTGAACACTTTGTTAATAAAAAGCTTTTTTTTGGTTTGTTTGTTTGTTTGTTTGTTTTTCGGCTACGGAAAATGTGGAACAACCATGAGGTATTTCAAAGAGGTGAACCACAGATAAATTTCTCTAAGGGTGGGTGAAGGTTACTCCAAAAGGAACTTGACAAGGCTTTTAAAGAATTCGACAATCATTATAACATAACGTGACTGATTCTTACCGTGCAATTAACTGGGCAAACACTTGTTGGCTTCCAAGAAAGACTAACATAGTTGAGATGGTTCTAGCGGCCTTCTAGCACAGGGTCTCATGAGGCAGGGATTCTAGCCACTGGCTGTGCAAGGCATGAGGCCTGTTAGTGATTCTATTTTTTCCTCTGCAGAATGGGTCTTTCTACATTCCAGGTCCTTTCTACCCCAATAAATAATGCGGCGATTCTCTCAGTGAGTTGTACTATTGGTTTAACCAGCAAACTGTCTCTTTACAAGGACTTTTGTTTAAATTCCTTTAAGAAAAAGTCCTTTCAAAAAAATCTTTATTTTTTATTTTTTATTTTTTAATCCCATATGTTTACTCTGATCGTGGAACTTTGTCATTTTGACCTTCACTGCTGATTAAAATATTCTTCATCTTCAGCACCTACTGCTCTCCTCTCCTGGTGGTCTCTCCGGAAGGTGTCTTCTCTAGCTCTTCTAGCAGGAGATGGGCACTTCCCCTCAACCCCTGTTTCCAGAGCAGCCTTACCTATCCTGCAGGGTCAGGTCGGCCTGGCCTTTTATCTGTTGTTCTCTTCTGAGTGGTTAGTTTTCATAGACACCTTGCTTTGCTTTTGTCAGGATTTACCCTGGACTATCAAAACCCTTTTCTTGTGCCAGTGAAGCTTAAGAAACAGTCCGGATGAGAGAACCAGGAACTCGAACAGATCATATTTATCCTGAATGTTCTGTCCAAAATGAAACATACATTTCTGAGGAGCCTCAAGATCTCTGAGAAGGGAAGTTTCACCAACTCTGTCATGTAGGGGCATCAATTCCGATTCTGTGTCAATTGTCCTACTTTCCCAGCTAGTAATTCTACCTCTCAAAGCCCACTCTCAACCGTTTTCTCTCTCAAAGGCAGTTGCTCTTAGAGTCTGCACATGGCACTTGGGGCCTGCTGGTCGTTGGCTACTGCCCTCTGTACCTTGGGTCTAACAGCTGCGGGGCATCAAGATGAGCACGTCTCTTGTTCTAGGACTTAATATAGTTTGGGGCACATGGTAAGCAATAATCACTTCTTTAGTTGATCCAAGTGTTGGACCTTTCTTATTTATTCTACTACCACAATTTACTTGTTCCTAGATTTGTCCCCCCCCCCATTTTAATATCTCTTAATGTGGCACTCACCTTGCACTTGATGACATATCCTAGTTTAACTGACAGCATTTCTCTTTCTTAGTCGAACATAAACTATAGTGCATCTTACCCTTGATGAAAGCTAGGATGCAATTAAATTCTCTATTATGGTTATGATTCTGATATTTGAAATCCTCCGGTAGCACCCTGTGCCCCCACAGTGTAGTACCTCACCTCCTCGCCATAGTATACAAACCATCTCACCCCCAGTGTTAACCCCGGGGCTCAGCCTCCATCCCCAGGTGATACTGCCAGATCAGCTGTGGGTTGTCATGAACTTGCTGTAGTTTCCTGAATGCACTGTGCTGCCTCCTGGCACTTTGAACCTTGACACACTCATCCTCATTCTTCGCTTTGCCCTTGTCTTATCACCTCCCTTGAAAACCTGTTCCTAAGTGGCTTTTCCCAGCTCCCACCTACCCTTGGCAGTCTTTTATCTCCCTGTGGTAAAGCCTGTCACACTGCACCATGGACATGCCCGTTGTCCCCCTGAGAAGAGAAAAGGGACAGTGAGGGCCACCCAGCATTTGCAGCTCTAGTGCAGAGCCCCATGCCTGGCTTGCAGGAGATGCCAGATCATGAAGATAAACGGAGATCATCCTCTGGCTAAAACCAGCTCTTCTTTGCCTACCGCAGGATCTGGATCAATAAAGAGCAATGAGTTATTATTGCTGTTTTTCTAGGGATTTTTACCCCATATATTTCCCAGGTCTTTACTCTTTTTATAGCACTTTAATTCAGGCTTCAACCACTTCCTAGTCAGATCAGGTGAAATCATTTTCCTTCCCATACCCTCGATGTATTTCACACCTAGTAATTCTTGTTTTAAAGATTTTATTTACCCATTTGAAAGACAGATCACAAGTAGGTAGAGAGGGAGGCAGAGAGAGAGGGGGGAAGCAGGCTCCCCGCTGAGCAGAGAGCCCGATGTGGGGCTCCATCCCAGGACCCTGAAATCATGACCTGAACCGAAGGCAGAGGCCTAAACCACTGAGCCACCCAGGAGCCCCCATATCTGGTAATTTTTAACCAACGTGGATTTGCTGCATCAAATAGTTCCTTCTTCTTCAAATATAAATATATAAATAAAGTGATCAAGTCACTCGCATGTCTAAGGAGAATATCATACCTTTAGTAGCAAACTTGAAATCTTGGCCATTGGTTTTGATTTTTGTTTTGGCTAGATTTGGTTCGGTTTTTGTCATTTTAAAAAATCCCTCCAGACCTTGGCTCTGTCTGACCTGATTGCTTTCAGCTGTTTCTGCAACAGAATTGTCCCGGCAGCGAAAACTCTCAATGTTTACAGTGGCGCCCCCTTCTGAACACTTTGTTAATAAAAAGCTTTTTTTTGGTTTGTTTGTTTGTTTGTTTGTTTGTTTGTTTTTCGTCTATGGAAAATGTGGAACAACCATGAGGTATTTCAAAGAGGTGAACCACAGATAAATTTCTCTAAGGGTGGGTGAAGGTTACTCCAAAAGGAACTTGACAAGGCTTTTAGAGAATTCGACAATCATTATAACATAACGTGATTGATTGTTACCGTGCAATTAACTGGGCAAACACTAGTTGGCTTCCAAGAAAGACTAACATAGTTGAGATTGTTCTATCGACCTTCTAGCACAGGGTCTCATGAGGCAGGGATTCTAGCCACTGGCTGTGCAAGGCATGAGGCCTGTTAGTGATTCTATTTTTTCCTCTGCAGAATGGGTCTTTCTACATTCCAGGTCCTTTCTACCCCAATAAATAATGCGGCGATTCTCTCAGTGAGTTGTACTTTTGGTTTAAACAGCCAACTGTCTCTTAAAAAGGACTTTTGTTTAAAGTCCTTTAAGAAAAAGTCCTTTCAAAAAAATCTTTATTTTTTATTTTTTAATCCCATATGTTTACTCTGATCGTGGAACTTTGTCATTTTGACCTTCTCTGCTGATTAAAATATTCTTCATCTTCAGCACCTACTGCTCTCCTCTCCTGGTGGTCTCTCCGGAAGGTGTCTTCTCTAGCTCTTCTAGCAGGAGATGGGCACTTCCCCTCAACCCCTGTTTCCAGAGCAGCCTTACCTATCCTGCAGGGTCAGGTCGGCCTGGCCTTTTATCTGTTGTTCTCTTCTGAGTGGTTAGTTTTCATAGATACCTTGCTTTGCTTTTGTCAGGATTTACCCTGGACTATCAAAACCCTTTTCTTGTGCCAGTGAAGCTTAAGAAACAGTCCGGATGAGAGATCCAGGAACTCGAACAGATCATATTTATCCTGAATGTTCTGTCCAAAATGAAACATACATTTCTGAGGAGCCTCAAGATCTCTGAGAAGGGAAGTTTCACCAACTCTGTCATGTAGGGGCATCAATTCCGATTCTGTGTCAATTGTCCTACTTTCCCAGCTAGTAATTCTCTACCTCTCAAAGCCCCCTCTCAACCGTTTTCTCTCTCAAAGGCAGTTGCTCTTAGAGTCTGCACATGGCACTTGGGGCCTGCTGGTCGTTGGCTACTGCCCTCTGTACCTTGGGTCTAACAGCTGCGGAGCATCAAGATGAGCACGTCTCTTGTTCTAGGACTTAATATAGTTTGGGGCACATGGTAAGCAATAATCACTTCTTTAGTTGATCCAAGTGTTGGACCTTTCTTATTTATTCTACTACCACAATTTACTTGTTCCTAGATTTGTCCCCCCCCCCCATTTTAATAACTCTTAATGTGGCACTAACCTTGCACTTGATGACATATCCTAGTTTAACTGACAGCATTTCTCTTTCTTAGTCGAACATAAACTATAGTGCATCTTACCCTTGATGAAAGCTAGGATGCCATTAAATACTCTATTATGGTTACGATTCTGATATTTGAAATCCTCCGGTAGCACCCTGTGCCCCCAAAGAGTAGTACCTCACCTCCTCGCCATAGTATACAAACCCTCTCACCCCCAGTGTTAACCCCGAGGCTCAGCCTCCATCCCCAGGTGATACTGCCACATCAGCTGTCGGTTGTCATGAACTTGCTGTAGTTTCCCGAATGCACTGTGCTGCCTCCTGGCACTTTGAACCTTGACACACTCATCCTCATTCTTCGCTTTGCCCATGTCTTATCACCTCCCTTAAAAACCTGTTCCTAAGTGGCTTTTCCCAGCTCCTACCTACCCTTGGCAGTCTTTTATCTCCCTGTGGTAAAGCCTGTCACACTGCACCATGGACATGCCCGTTGTCCCCCTGAGAAGAGAAAAGGGACAGTGAGGGCCACCCAGCATTTGCAGCTCTAGTGCAGAGCCCCATGCCTGGCTTGCAGGAGATGCCAGATCATGAAGATAAACGGAGATCATCCTCTGGCTAAAACCAGCTCTTCTTTGCCTTCCGCAGGATCTGGATCAATAAACAGCAACGAGTTATTATTGCTGTTTTCTAGGGATTTTTACCCCATATATTTCCCAGGTCTTTACTCTTTTTATAGCACTTTAATTCAGGCTACAACCACTTCCTAGTCAGATCAGGTGAAATCATTTTCCTTCCCATACCCTCGATGTATTTCACACCTAGTAATTCTTGTTTTAAAGATCTTATTTACCCATTTGAAAGACAGATCACAAGTAGGTAGAGAGGGAGGCAGAGAGAGAGGGGGGAAGAAGGCTCCTCGCTGAGCAGAGAGCCCGATGTGGGGCTCCATCCCAGGACCCTGAAATCATGACCTGAACCGAAGGCAGAGGCCTAAACCACTGAGCCACCCAGGAGCCCCCATATCTGGTAATTTTTAACCAACGTGGATTTGATGCATCAAATAGTTCCTTCTTCTTCAAATATAAATATATAAATAAAGTGATCAAGTCACTCGCATGTCTGAGGAGAATGTCATACCTTTAGTAGCAAACTTGAAATCTTGGCCATTGGTTTTGATTTTTGTTTTGGTTAGATTTGGTTCGGTTTTTGTCATTTTAAAAATCCCTCCAGCCCTTGGCTCTGTCTGACCTGATTGCTTTCAGCTGTTTCTGCAACAGAATTGTCCTGGCAGCGAAAACTCTCATTGTTTACAGTGGCGCCCCCTTCTGAACACTTTGTTAATAAAAAGCTTTTTTTTGGTTTGTTTGTTTGTTTGTTTGTTTTTCGGCTACGGAAAATGTGGAACAACCATGAGGTATTTCAAAGAGGTGAACCACAGATAAATTTCTCTAAGGGTGGGTGAAGGTTACTCCAAAAGGAACTTGACAAGGCTTTTAAAGAATTCGACAATCATTATAACATAACGTGACTGATTCTTACCGTGCAATTAACTGGGCAAACACTTGTTGGCTTTC
Organism: Mustela nivalis; assembly: GCF_964662115.1. Lineage (NCBI taxonomy): Eukaryota > Metazoa > Chordata > Mammalia > Carnivora > Mustelidae > Mustela > Mustela nivalis. The sequence continues at coordinate 207,486 of NW_028135591.1, forward strand.
AAGAAAGACTAACATAGTTGAGATGGTTCTAGCGGCCTTCTAGCACAGGGTCTCATGAGGCAGGGATTCTAGCCACTGGCTGTGCAAGGCATGAGGCCTGTTAGTGATTCTATTTTTTCCTCTGCAGAATGGGTCTTTCTACATTCCAGGTCCTTTCTACCCCAATAAATAATGTGGCGATTCTCTCAGTGAGTTGTACTATTGGTTTAAACAGCAAACTGTCTCTTTACAAGGACTTTTGTTTAAATTCCTTTAAGAAAAAGTCCTTTCAAAAAAATCTTTATTTTTTATTTTTTATTTTTTAATCCCATATGTTTACTCTGATCGTGGAACTTTGTCATTTTGACCTTCTCTGCTGATTAAAATATTCTTCATCTTCAGCACCTACTGCTCTCCTCTCCTGGTGGTCTCTCCGGAAGGTGTCTTCTCTAGCTCTTCTAGCAGGAGATGGGCACTTCCCCTCAACCCCTGTTTCCAGAGCAGCCTTACCTATCCTGCAGGGTCAGGTCGGCCTGGCCTTTTATCTGTTGTTCTCTTCTGAGTGGTTAGTTTTCATAGATACCTTGCTTTGCTTTTGTCAGGATTTACCCTGGACTATCAAAACCCTTTTCTTGTGCCAGTGAAGCTTAAGAAACAGTCCGGATGAGAGAACCAGGAACTCGAACAGATCATATTTATCCTGAATGTTCTGTCCAAAATGAAACATACATTTCTGAGGAGCCTCAAGATCTCTGAGAAGGGAAGTTTCACCAACTCTGTCATGTAGGGGCATCAATTCCGATTCTGTGTCAATTGTCCTACTTTCCCAGCTAGTAATTCTCTACCTCTCAAAGCCCCCTCTCAACCGTTTTCTCTCTCAAAGGCAGTTGCTCTTAGAGTCTGCACATGGCACTTGGGGCCTGCTGGTCGTTGGCTACTGCCCTCTGTACCTTTGGTCTAACAGCTGCGGGGCATCAAGATGAGCAAGTCTCTTGTTCTAGGACTTAATATAGTTTGGGGCACATGGTAAGCAATAATCACTTCTTTAGTTGATCCAAGTGTTGGACCTTTCTTATTTATTCTACTACCACAATTTACTTGTTCCTAGATTTGTCCCACCCCCATTTTAATATCTCTTAATGTGGCACTCACCTTGCACTTGATGACATATCCTAGTTTAACTGACAGCATTTCTCTTTCTTAGTCGAACATAAACTATAGTGCATCTTACCCTTGATGAAAGCTAGGATGCAATTAAATACTCTATTATGGTTACGATTCTGATATTTGAAATCCTCCGGTAGCACCCTGTGCCCCCACAGTGTAGTACCTCACCTCCTCGCCATAGTATACAAACCATCTCACCCCCAGTGTTAACCCCGGGGCTCAGCCTCCATCCCCAGGTGATACTGCCACATCAGCTGTCGGTTGTCATGAACTTGCTGTAGTTTCCCGAATGCACTGTGCTGCCTCCTGGCACTTTGAACCTTGACACACTCATCCTCATTCTTCGCTTTGCCCTTGTCTTATCACCTCCCTTGAAAACCTGTTCCTAAGTGGCTTTTCCCAGCTCCCACCTACCCTTGGCAGTCTTTTATCTCCCTGTGGTAAAGCCTGTCACACTGCACCATGGACATGCCCGTTGTCCCCCTGAGAAGAGAAAAGGGACAGTGAGGGCCACCCAGCATTTGCAGCTCTAGTGCAGAGCCCCATGCCTGGCTTGCAGGAGATGCCAGATCATGAAGATAAACGGAGATCATCCTCTGGCTAAAACCAGCTCTTCTTTGCCTACCGCAGGATCTGGATCAATAAAGAGCAACGAGTTATTATTGCTGTTTTTCTAGGGATTTTTACCCCATATATTTCCCAGGTCTTTACTCTTTTTATAGCACTTTAATTCAGGCTTCAACCACTTCCTAGTCAGATCAGGTGAAATCATTTTCCTTCCCATACCCTCGATGTATTTCACACCTAGTAATTCTTGTTTTAAAGATCTTATTTACCCATTTGAAAGACAGATCACAAGTAGGTAGAGAGGGAGGCAGAGAGAGAGGGGGGAAGCAGGCTCCCCGCTGAGCAGAGAGCCCGATGTGGGGCTCCATCCCAGGACCCTGAAATCATGACCTGAACCGAAGGCAGAGGCCTAAACCACTGAGCCACCCAGGAGCCCCCATATCTGGTAATTTTTAACCAACGTGGATTTGCTGCATCAAATAGTTTCTTCTTCTTCAAATATAAATATATAAATAAAGTGATCAAGTCACTCGCATGTCTTAGGAGAATGTCATACCTTTAGTAGCAAACTTGAAATCTTGGCCATTGGTTTTGATTTTTGTTTTGGTTAGATTTGGTTCGGTTTTTGTCATTTTAAAAATCCCTCCAGCCCTTGGCTCTGTCTGACCTGATTGCTTTCAGCTGTTTCTGCAACAGAATTGTCCCGGCAGCGAAAACTCTCATTGTTTACAGTGGCGCCCCCTTCTGAACACTTTGTTAATAAAAAGCTTTTTTTTTTTGGTTTGTTTGTTTGTTTGTTTTTCGGCTATGGAAAATGTGGAACAACCATGAGGTATTTCAAAGAGGTGAACCACAGATAAATTTCTCTAAGGGTGGGTGAAGGTTACTCCAAAAGGAACTTGACAAGGCTTTTAAAGAATTCGACAATCATTATAACATAACGTGACTGATTCTTACCGTGCAATTAACTGGGCAAACACTTGTTGGCTTCCAAGAAAGACTAACATAGTTGAGATTGTTCTAGCGGCCTTCTAGCACAGGGTCTCATGAGGCAGGGATTCTAGCCACTGGCTGTGCAAGGCATGAGGCCTGTTAGTGATTCTATTTTTTCCTCTGCAGAATGGGTCTTTCTACATTCCAGGTCCTTTCTACCCCAATAAATAATGCGGCGATTCTCTCAGTGAGTTGTACTATTGGTTTAAACAGCAAACTGTCTCTTTACAAGGACTTTTGTTTAAATTCCTTTAAGAAAAAGTCCTTTCAAAAAAATCTTTATTTTTTATTTTTTATTTTTTAATCCCATATGTTTACTCTGATCGTGGAACTTTGTCATTTTGACCTTCTCTGCTGATTAAAATATTCTTCATCTTCAGCACCTACTGCTCTCCTCTCCTGGTGGTCTCTCCGGAAGGTGTCTTCTCTAGCTCTTCTAGCAGGAGATGGGCACTTCCCCTCAACCCCTGTTTCCAGAGCAGCCTTACCTATCCTGCAGGGTCAGGTCGGCCTGGCCTTTTATCTGTTGTTCTCTTCTGAGTGGTTAGTTTTCATAGATACCTTGCTTTGCTTTTGTCAGGATTTACCCTGGACTATCAAAACCCTTTTCTTGTGCCAGTGAAGCTTAAGAAACAGTCCGGATGAGAGAACCAGGAACTCGAACAGATCATATTTATCCTGAATGTTCTGTCCAAAATGAAGCATACATTTCTGAGGAGCCTCAAGATCTCTGAGAAGGGAAGTTTCACCAACTCTGTCATGTAGGGGCATCAATTCCGATTCTGTGTCAATTGTCCTACTTTCCCAGCTAGTAATTCTCTACCTCTCAAAGCCCCCTCTCAACCGTTTTCTCTCTCAAAGGCAGTTGCTCTTAGAGTCTGCACATGGCACTTGGGGCCTGCTGGTCGTTGGCTACTGCCCTCTGTACCTTGGGTCTAACAGCTGCGAGGCATCAAGATGAGCACGTCTCTTGTTCTAGGACTTAATATAGTTTGGGGCACATGGTAAGCAATAATCACTTCTTTAGTTGATCCAAGTGTTGGACCTTTCTTATTTATTCTACTACCACAATTTACTTGTTCCTAGATTGGTCCCCCCCCCCATTTTAATATCTCTTAATGTGGCACTCACCTTGCACTTGATGACATATCCTAGTTTAACTGACAGCATTTCTCTTTCTTAGTCGAACATAAACTATAGTGCATCTTACCCTTGATGAAAGCTAGGATGCAATTAAATACTCTATTATGGTTACGATTCTGATATTTGAAATCCTCCGGTAGCACCCTGTGCCCCCACAGTGTAGTACCTCACCTCCTCGCCATAGTATACAAACCATCTCACCCCCAGTGTTAATCCCGGGGCTCAGCCTCCATCCTTAGGTGATACTGCCAGATCAGTTGTCGGTTGTCATGAACTTGCTGTAGTTTCCCGAATGCACTGTGCTGCCTCCTGGCACTTTGAACCTTGACACACTCATCCTCATTCTTCGCTTTGCCCTTGTCTTATCACCTCCCTTGAAAACCTGTTCCTAAGTGGCTTTTCCCAGCTCCCACCTACCCTTGGCAGTCTTTTATCTCCCTGTGGTAAAGCCTGTCACACTGCACCATGGACATGCCCGTTGTCCCCCTGAGAAGAGAAAAGGGACAGTGAGGGCCACCCAGCATTTGCAGCTCTAGTGCAGAGCCCCATGCCTGGCTTGCAGGAGATGCCAGATCATGAAGATAAACGGAGATCATCCTCTGGCTAAAACCAGCTCTTCTTTGCCTACCGCAGGATCTGGATCAATAAAGAGCAACTAGTTATTATTGCTGTTTTTCTAGGGATTTTTACCCCATATATTTCCCAGGTCTTTACTCTTTTTATAGCACTTTAATTCAGGCTTCAACCACTTCCTAGTCAGATCAGGTGAAATCATTTTCCTTCCCATACCCTCGATGTATTTCACACCTAGTAATTCTTGTTTTAAAGATCTTATTTACCCATTTGAAAGACAGATCACAAGTAGGTAGAGAGGGAGGCAGAGAGAGAGGGGGGAAGCAGGCTCCCCGCTGAGCAGAGAGCCCGATGTGGGGCTCCATCCCAGGACCCTGAAATCATGACCTGAACCGAAGGCAGAGGCCTAAACCACTGAGCCACCCAGGAGCCCCCATATCTGGTAATTTTTAACCAACGTGGATTTGCTGCATCAAATAGTTCCTTCTTCTTCAAATATAAATATATAAATAAAGTGATCAAGTCACTCGCATGTCTTAGGAGAATGTCATACCTTTAGTAGCAAACTTGAAATCTTGGCCATTGGTTTTGATTTTTGTTTTGGTTAGATTTGGTTCGGTTTTTGTCATTTTAAAAATCCCTCCAGCCCTTGGCTCTGTCTGACCTGATTGCTTTCAGCTGTTTCTGCAACAGAATTGTCCCGGCAGCGAAAACTCTCATTGTTTACAGTGGCGCCCCCTTCTGAACACTTTGTTAATAAAAAGCTTTTTTTTTTTGGTTTGTTTGTTTGTTTGTTTTTCGGGTATGGAAAATGTGGAACAACCATGAGGTATTTCAAAGAGGTGAACCACAGATAAATTTCTCTAAGGGTGGGTGAAGGTTACTCCAAAAGGAACTTGACAAGGCTTTTAAAGAATTCGACAATCATTATAACATAACGTGACTGATTCTTACCGTGCAATTAACTGGGCAAACACTTGTTGGCTTCCAAGAAAGACTAACATAGTTGAGATTGTTCTAGCGGCCTTCTAGCACAGGGTCTCATGAGGCAGGGATTCTAGCCACTGGCTGTGCAAGGCATGAGGCCTGTTAGTGATTCTATTTTTTCCTCTGCAGAATGGGTCTTTCTACATTCCAGGTCCTTTCTACCCCAATAAATAATGCGGCGATTCTCTCAGTGAGTTGTACTATTGGTTTAAACAGCAAACTGTCTCTTTACAAGGACTTTTGTTTAAATTCCTTTAAGAAAAAGTCCTTTCAAAAAAATCTTTATTTTTTATTTTTTATTTTTTAATCCCATATGTTTACTCTGATCGTGGAACTTTGTCATTTTGACCTTCTCTGCTGATTAAAATATTCTTCATCTTCAGCACCTACTGCTCTCCTCTCCTGGTGGTCTCTCCGGAAGGTGTCTTCTCTAGCTCTTCTAGCAGGAGATGGGCACTTCCCCTCAACCCCTGTTTCCAGAGCAGCCTTACCTATCCTGCAGGGTCAGGTCGGCCTGGCCTTTTATCTGTTGTTCTCTTCTGAGTGGTTAGTTTTCATAGATACCTTGCTTTGCTTTTGTCAGGATTTACCCTGGACTATCAAAACCCTTTTCTTGTGCCAGTGAAGCTTAAGAAACAGTCCGGATGAGAGAACCAGGAACTCGAACAGATCATATTTATCCTGAATGTTCTGTCCAAAATGAAGCATACATTTCTGAGGAGCCTCAAGATCTCTGAGAAGGGAAGTTTCACCAACTCTGTCATGTAGGGGCATCAATTCCGATTCTGTGTCAATTGTCCTACTTTCCCAGCTAGTAATTCTCTACCTCTCAAAGCCCCCTCTCAACCGTTTTCTCTCTCAAAGGCAGTTGCTCTTAGAGTCTGCACATGGCACTTGGGGCCTGCTGGTCGTTGGCTACTGCCCTCTGTACCTTGGGTCTAACAGCTGCGAGGCATCAAGATGAGCACGTCTCTTGTTCTAGGACTTAATATAGTTTGGGGCACATGGTAAGCAATAATCACTTCTTTAGTTGATCCAAGTGTTGGACCTTTCTTATTTATTCTACTACCACAATTTACTTGTTCCTAGATTTGTCCCCCCCCCCATTTTAATATCTCTTAATGTGGCACTCACCTTGCACTTGATGACATATCCTAGTTTAACTGACAGCATTTCTCTTTCTTAGTCGAACATAAACTATAGTGCATCTTACCCTTGATGAAAGCTAGGATGCAATTAAATACTCTATTATGGTTACGATTCTGATATTTGAAATCCTCCGGTAGCACCCTGTGCCCCCACAGTGTAGTACCTCACCTCCTCGCCATAGTATACAAACCATCTCACCCCCAGTGTTAACCCCGGGGCTCAGCCTCCATCCCCAGGTGATACTGCCAGATCAGCTGTCGGTTGTCATGAACTTGCTGTAGTTTCCCGAATGCACTGTGCTGCCTCCTGGCACTTTGAACCTTGACACACTCATCCTCATTCTTCGCTTTGCCCTTGTCTTATCACCTCCCTTGAAAACCGGTTCCTAAGTGGCTTTTCCCAGCTCCCACCTACCCTTGGCAGTCTTTTATCTCCCTGTGGTAAAGCCTGTCACACTGCACCATGGACATGCCCGTTGTCCCCCTGAGAAGAGAAAAGGGACAGTGAGGGCCACCCAGCATTTGCAGCTCTAGTGCAGAGCCCCATGCCTGGCTTGCAGGAGATGCCAGATCATGAAGATAAACGGAGATCATCCTCTGGCTAAAACCAGCTCTTCTTTGCCTACCGCAGGATCTGGATCAATAAAGAGCAACGAGTTATTATTGCTGTTTTTCTAGGGATTTTTACCCCATATATTTCCCAGGTCTTTACTCTTTTTATAGCACTTTAATTCAGGCTTCAACCACTTCCTAGTCAGATCAGGTGAAATCATTTTCCTTCCCATACCCTCGATGTATTTCACACCTAGTAATTCTCGTTTTAAAGATCTTATTTACCCATTTGAAAGACAGATCACAAGTAGGTAGAGAGGGAGGCAGAGAGAGAGGGGGGAAGCAGGCTCCCCGCTGAGCAGAGAGCCCGATGTGGGGCTCCATCCCAGGACCCTGAAATCATGACCTGAACCGAAGGCAGAGGCCTAAACCACTGAGCCACCCAGGAGCCCCCATATCTGGTAATTTTTAACCAACCTGGATTTGCTGCATCAAATAGTTCCTTCTTCTTCAAATATAAATATATAAATAAAGTGATCAAGTCACTCGCATGTCTTAGGAGAATGTCATACCTTTAGTAGCAAACTTGAAATCTTGGCCATTGGTTTTGATTTTTGTTTTGGTTAGATTTGGTTCGGTTTTTGTCATTTTAAAAATCCCTCCAGCCCTTGGCTCTGTCTGACCTGATTGCTTTCAGCTGTTTCTGCAACAGAATTGTCCCGGCAGCGAAAACTCTCATTGTTTACAGTGGCGCCCCCTTCTGAACACTTTGTTAATAAAAAGCTTTTTTTTTTTGGTTTGTTTGTTTGTTTGTTTTTCGGCTATGGAAAATGTGGAACAACCATGAGGTATTTCAAAGAGGTGAACCACAGATAAATTTCTCTAAGGGTGGGTGAAGGTTACTCCAAAAGGAACTTGACAAGGCTTTTAAAGAATTCGACAATCATTATAACATAACGTGACTGATTCTTACCGTGCAATTAACTGGGCAAACACTTGTTGGCTTCCAAGAAAGACTAACATAGTTGAGATTGTTCTAGCGGCCTTCTAGCACAGGGTCTCATGAGGCAGGGATTCTAGCCACTGGCTGTGCAAGGCATGAGGCCTGTTAGTGATTCTATTTTTTCCTCTGCAGAATGGGTCTTTCTACATTCCAGGTCCTTTCTACCCCAATAAATAATGCGGCGATTCTCTCAGTGAGTTGTACTATTGGTTTAAACAGCAAACTGTCTCTTTACAAGGACTTTTGTTTAAATTCCTTTAAGAAAAAGTCCTTTCAAAAAAATCTTTATTTTTTATTTTTTATTTTTTAATCCCATATGTTTACTCTGATCGTGGAACTTTGTCATTTTGACCTTCTCTGCTGATTAAAATATTCTTCATCTTCAGCACCTACTGCTCTCCTCTCCTGGTGGTCTCTCCGGAAGGTGTCTTCTCTAGCTCTTCTAGCAGGAGATGGGCACTTCCCCTCAACCCCTGTTTCCAGAGCAGCCTTACCTATCCTGCAGGGTCAGGTCGGCCTGGCCTTTTATCTGTTGTTCTCTTCTGAGTGGTTAGTTTTCATAGATACCTTGCTTTGCTTTTGTCAGGATTTACCCTGGACTATCAAAACCCTTTTCTTGTGCCAGTGAAGCTTAAGAAACAGTCCGGATGAGAGAACCAGGAACTCGAACAGATCATATTTATCCTGAATGTTCTGTCCAAAATGAAGCATACATTTCTGAGGAGCCTCAAGATCTCTGAGAAGGGAAGTTTCACCAACTCTGTCATGTAGGGGCATCAATTCCGATTCTGTGTCAATTGTCCTACTTTCCCAGCTAGTAATTCTCTACCTCTCAAAGCCCCCTCTCAACCGTTTTCTCTCTCAAAGGCAGTTGCTCTTAGAGTCTGCACATGGCACTTGGGGCCTGCTGGTCGTTGGCTACTGCCCTCTGTACCTTGGGTCTAACAGCTGCGAGGCATCAAGATGAGCACGTCTCTTGTTCTAGGACTTAATATAGTTTGGGGCACATGGTAAGCAATAATCACTTCTTTAGTTGATCCAAGTGTTGGACCTTTCTTATTTATTCTACTACCACAATTTACTTGTTCCTAGATTTGTCCCCCCCCCCATTTTAATATCTCTTAATGTGGCACTCACCTTGCACTTGATGACATATCCTAGTTTAACTGACAGCATTTCTCTTTCTTAGTCGAACATAAACTATAGTGCATCTTACCCTTGATGAAAGCTAGGATGCAATTAAATACTCTATTATGGTTACGATTCTGATATTTGAAATCCTCCGGTAGCACCCTGTGCCCCCACAGTGTAGTACCTCACCTCCTCGCCATAGTATACAAACCATCTCACCCCCAGTGTTAACCCCGGGGCTCAGCCTCCATCCCCAGGTGATACTGCCAGATCAGCTGTCGGTTGTCATGAACTTGCTGTAGTTTCCCGAATGCACTGTGCTGCCTCCTGGCACTTTGAACCTTGACACACTCATCCTCATTCTTCGCTTTGCCCTTGTCTTATCACCTCCCTTGAAAACCGGTTCCTAAGTGGCTTTTCCCAGCTCCCACCTACCCTTGGCAGTCTTTTATCTCCCTGTGGTAAAGCCTGTCACACTGCACCATGGACATGCCCGTTGTCCCCCTGAGAAGAGAAAAGGGACAGTGAGGGCCACCCAGCATTTGCAGCTCTAGTGCAGAGCCCCATGCCTGGCTTGCAGGAGATGCCAGATCATGAAGATAAACGGAGATCATCCTCTGGCTAAAACCAGCTCTTCTTTGCCTACCGCAGGATCTGGATCAATAAAGAGCAACGAGTTATTATTGCTGTTTTTCTAGGGATTTTTACCCCATATATTTCCCAGGTCTTTACTCTTTTTATAGCACTTTAATTCAGGCTTCAACCACTTCCTAGTCAGATCAGGTGAAATCATTTTCCTTCCCATACCCTCGATGTATTTCACACCTAGTAATTCTCGTTTTAAAGATCTTATTTACCCATTTGAAAGACAGATCACAAGTAGGTAGAGAGGGAGGCAGAGAGAGAGGGGGGAAGCAGGCTCCCCGCTGAGCAGAGAGCCCGATGTGGGGCTCCATCCCAGGACCCTGAAATCATGACCTGAACCGAAGGCAGAGGCCTAAACCACTGAGCCACCCAGGAGCCCCCATATCTGGTAATTTTTAACCAACCTGGATTTGCTGCATCAAATAGTTCCTTCTTCTTCAAATATAAATATATAAATAAAGTGATCAAGTCACTCGCATGTCTTAGGAGAATGTCATACCTTTAGTAGCAAACTTGAAATCTTGGCCATTGGTTTTGATTTTTGTTTTGGTTAGATTTGGTTCGGTTTTTGTCATTTTAAAAATCCCTCCAGCCCTTGGCTCTGTCTGACCTGATTGCTTTCAGCTGTTTCTGCAACAGAATTGTCCCGGCAGCGAAAACTCTCATTGTTTACAGTGGCGCCCCCTTCTGAACACTTTGTTAATAAAAAGCTTTTTTTTTTTGGTTTGTTTGTTTGTTTGTTTTTCGGCTATGGAAAATGTGGAACAACCATGAGGTATTTCAAAGAGGTGAACCACAGATAAATTTCTCTAAGGGTGGGTGAAGGTTACTCCAAAAGGAACTTGACAAGGCTTTTAAAGAATTCGACAATCATTATAACATAACGTGACTGATTCTTACCGTGCAATTAACTGGGCAAACACTTGTTGGCTTCCAAGAAAGACTAACATAGTTGAGATTGTTCTAGCGGCCTTCTAGCACAGGGTCTCATGAGGCAGGGATTCTAGCCACTGGCTGTGCAAGGCATGAGGCCTGTTAGTGATTCTATTTTTTCCTCTGCAGAATGGGTCTTTCTACATTCCAGGTCCTTTCTACCCCAATAAATAATGCGGCGATTCTCTCAGTGAGTTGTACTATTGGTTTAAACAGCAAACTGTCTCTTTACAAGGACTTTTGTTTAAATTCCTTTAAGAAAAAGTCCTTTCAAAAAAATCTTTATTTTTTATTTTTTATTTTTTAATCCCATATGTTTACTCTGATCGTGGAACTTTGTCATTTTGACCTTCTCTGCTGATTAAAATATTCTTCATCTTCAGCACCTACTGCTCTCCTCTCCTGGTGGTCTCTCCGGAAGGTGTCTTCTCTAGCTCTTCTAGCAGGAGATGGGCACTTCCCCTCAACCCCTGTTTCCAGAGCAGCCTTACCTATCCTGCAGGGTCAGGTCGGCCTGGCCTTTTATCTGTTGTTCTCTTCTGAGTGGTTAGTTTTCATAGATACCTTGCTTTGCTTTTGTCAGGATTTACCCTGGACTATCAAAACCCTTTTCTTGTGCCAGTGAAGCTTAAGAAACAGTCCGGATGAGAGAACCAGGAACTCGAACAGATCATATTTATCCTGAATGTTCTGT